>NC_090818.1:16307998-16558512 GCF_000390325.3 Nicotiana tomentosiformis
AGGGGCTTTGGGTCCTGCTACAAGACATTTTCAAAAGAAAGCTTCTTCAAGAGTGTTCTTTTGTCAGCCTCCAATCATCTTAGAAGAGAAGACAAAGCTCAGAGGAATTGAGTCCGGCTCAGCCCCTCCTTAGTGACTTCGGTCAGGAAAGGGAATGGGGATTAGAGCAACCATGAATCCTAATTTTCAATTTTCTAAAGCAAACCATACATGATCTCCAATCCTCTGTATCTCAAACTCATCAACCAACAGCAGAAATATTACCACCAGCTGGCAGCTGCTAATAATTCCCGAGTTAAGCTTAACAACATCGCCGGAGAACAACTTTAGTTTTGTGTTTGCTCATGTCGCCTCTGAGAAAATATACTCCGCATATCGCAAAACTCCCATGTTACAAAGAACTCATTGGTTTCCAGCTTTTTTCTTCGTCATGGCTTTTCGCTTTGCTTCCCTAAGAGCTATCCTCTTCTCTTCCCTGCAAAAACGTTGAAGACAAGAATAGGTTATATGATCTGAAATTAACTCTGTTCCATTAGCACATCAGTGTTTACCAACTCGTGATCGTGGAACTAAAGAACTTTACCTAGATACTGCAATTTCCTCTCTAGGAGGGGGTTTCTTCTTTTCCCTCCTTTTTGTTGTCACCGATTGAATTTCTACTCCCATTTTTAGTTACACCACCGTTTTGTCCAACACCTTTTCTATCTGAATGCTTTTCTCTTTTGCAATGCCTTTTTGCTCTAAATGCTTGTCATCCCCTTCAGCATTCTGTAGGTCAATGCTCTCAATGGTATCAGCACCTTGTATTTCTTCAGACTGAGCCGGCGATTTTGCAGCAGATTTGGAATTGCTCATTTTTTTCAACTGAGGGAAAAAAAGGACATACGGGGCAAAATGTTCTCAACTGAAACAAACTTGCAGCAACTTCAATGAAGAAGTGTTTATGGGGAAGAAGGTAGAACAACATTGTCCGTATGAAATATAAATATAAAAACAAAAATTTAGCAAGTTCTAAATGGAAGAATGCAAAATAGTCTGGTTCTAACCTCTCTCCCATCATAGTTACATACAATGGTGTTGTTTACCCCCATGCGATGTAAATTAGCAGTGAGCGATTTAAGTCTTGACTCCTTCATCTCATTTGCATAAATAATACCTAATTTTCCAAGGTGAAATATGTCAGTTCCATTCTAGACAATGAATGAAATGGCAAATGATGTTAACCAATAATATGGAAGACAATGTTACTTACAAACAACTTCAAAACCAGAACCAGGGAGAAGACAAACAACAAGCAGTATATAAGATACATCAGGAGAAGATGTTCATTCAATACAATCTATTTTTCAGAAACCAAGAAAAACCTGAAGAAATTTCACTAGAGCAAGCAAACAGATTGACAGCACAGGTTAATGTAAACCACCTTGACTAAGAAATAAGAATGATGTACATGAGCGCATAGTAAAATACAACGAAAGCACCCAGCATATATTGGTTCACTGCATTAGAAATTAACAGGACAAGAAATGGAAAACAAAGAAATTTTTATAAGGAAATGGCAATAATGAATATTGACACCCTGGCTGAAATATCTATTTAAAATTCATTCACCCATCGGTATCCAGAAACTATGGATGCACTATGGAGAAAATGGATTTCTTCACAAAAATACCACACGATTAACTGCAAAGAATACATAACACTATTTTTCATCAGTGCAGCAACATAAGTTGTTTGGCCTTCAGGAGCAGCACTGCACCATGTACAAATTGCCCACTTTAGAAGAACAGAAGCTACCAAAAGAAGTCCACTTTTCTGCTTACTAAACTAACAATTAAACAGTTCGCAGAAATTGTTTTAGCTTTTGGAATTATAAGTGGTGTGGGGAGGATGCATTGAGGACTTCATTCCCTCATGCTTTCAGAGCTTCAAATCAGAGAGAGTTGACGGTTCACCAGCAGGGAACATGAGAGGGAAGTAGTATGGGATCTCACGTTCAGAAGGAACTTACAAGATTTGGAGATTGGGGAGCCAAAGTTTGTTGGAGTAGCTATACAGGCAAACCAGGCCCCAGTCTAATGGTGACTCATGGAGATGGGCATTGAGGAGTGATGGTTTGTTCACAATCAAGTCCTACCAGAGTTTATTGGTGAGAGAGGAGGCAAATTTTCCCGAACTTATTGATTTGAATTTGTTGCTCCCAAACGCACACGTAAATATACGTGGTCGTACAAGTAATTAAGTAATAAATCGAGTGTCGAACTCATAGAGACTTGTGTTAACTACCCACTAGTTTTATCAAGAGTATTATTCACTCGAGTCAATCCGAGTTCAAAAGTGTGATTATACTAAGCAACAATTCTAACAAGTAACTAATTAATCAAGCAGCAAAATAGTTGTTGTGTATTCAGTGGAGATAAATATTCCAGGGTTGTGATCGATTCACCAATCTTATTGCGTTCTAATTAACTCTTCCTTTCATACAATTCGCTCATGGTTTCTCATTAATCGAATAATTGCTCTCGTAGTAATCTCCCGAATTACTACTCGCCTATTCAAAATAGATTAACGCCTATATTCCTATGGAATTGATCTATTAAGAACACATTAAGATTACGATATTAAATTGAGCATGGTGACTAGGTATATTCCTATTCTAACCACAAATTCACCCCCCACTCAGAGTTAAGATCATGCCCTTTTCAATTCTTCTCTAATCTAGACGTAACTTTCCCAATCATAGCATAGATAGTAAACAGAACCTAACTGTTGGCCAGACAATTAAGCAATTAATCACAAAATTGAAGAATTACATTCTTTCTTAGAAACTAGACTATGTCTACTATGGGTTCCTACAAGAAAAACTAATTAAAAAAAATAGTTTTATACAATTACATTACACAAAGTAGTTCCCCCACCCCACTCTTAGATTATGCATAGTCCCAGATGCATGTAAGAATTGAAAGCAAAGTAAGGTGGAAAGAACAACTCCCTGCTAGTCGGACCCATGGGGGTCATACTCGGATCCTTTATCCTCAGAAATCCCACCAGCGGCAGCTCCGGGCTCATCATCATCCGCTCCCAGGGACAACAACCATTGGCCCCGTGATGTCAGCACCAAAATCCTCCTCATCATCTGAGCCTTTGTGGGTGTTTTCTTCCTCTGACGGGTGAATGGGACTGCCAGGTGCAAATCCCGATATTTATTTTGAAGAACTCGATAGATCATTGTGTAGATGCATACGCTCCTCATCCGTCACGCCCAATTTGCTCATTATCACATTCAAGGAGCTATATAGATATCTGTTGAAGTTTTCGTCACTCTCATTCCGCGCAGCCTAGCTCAGCTTGGACGTAGATTTCAACAAAGACGTAATGTCCATCAACCCCTTTGGTGCCTCCACAACCTCATCATAACTCGGGTATTCAGTTACCTCCCTAGAGATCATATACTGCGTCAACAGGTTGCCAAAGAAGAATCTTTTTATTTTTTGCCCAAACCGTGTGCGGTCCATCTCTCCTAACATGATCTCACCCACATTGATGGGTCGCCCAGTCCTAAAACAAATATCAAACACACTCGGGCTTGAGTGCACTCACTGTTGTGTTCAACCGGCATCAGTCTGGTCTGCATAAAGTTCTGCCACACCTTGGCAGTTTTGTTGAAGTCGAAGCGGATTATCTCAAGATGTGCATCATCGTTAGTCCTTGTCCACTTTATATTTATAATCGACGCCACATAGAGTATGACGTATAGCCTGGTAGCTTGGGCATTTGACAAAATTTTGCAGCCTCCGCGGGTTAGGGAAATCAACTCCCAAGAATTTGCACAAGGACGCCTTGTCCAATGGCATTTCCTTTCCTCGAACCCACAATATGAACCACATTCCAATTTGCATAGAGTTTCCTCAACATGCTCAAAGTTTGCATGCCCCGGGCTCTCAAGGAACTTATCCATCTTTATTTCTCTCAACCGGGCTAGCACATCCGGGAAGTTCTTCTCCAAAGTTTTCACGTTGATTCCCATTTCAGAGATGTACATCCCATATGGCTCAAAGTTATGATACCACTGGACGGAGTCCTCTCGAACCATATCGAAGTGGAGTCGTGGTCCCGATGATGCTCTCCTTGAACCATCAAAAACCTGCTTCCCTTTAGCTTGCCGAGATGACCCCTCACCTTGCTTGCGCTTTTTAGGAGGGGGAGCAGTAGTAAAGGACTTCCCCGTTTCCTTGCCCTTGGTAGCACTATCACGAACCATAGCAACCTACACACGATCAACATGAATGTGAGAATGAATCAAGAAATCCGCCTAAGGTTATCGTGAGAGTCAAAGATGACCTCACACTTAAAATCGAAGGCTCTATGTAATATACTCACAATAGTGGTTCAAAGCTAAGTTGCTCTGACACGGGTGCGGGTATCCAACACGGATGCAGATCTAGAGGCCGGATCCTTTGAGATGGAAATTTTAAGATTTGGGGATACTTATGAAAAATAATTCAAAAATAAAAATAAAACTATCTCTAAATTATGATAAATTATATAGAATACTTACGTATAGCTTGTAAAGTATGGATTTCTTTTTTATTCTCAAATTGTAGGCACGATTTCTAGATTTTCTTCCATTCTCAGATTCTCCTACAAGTTACACAACGTATGTTAAAACATAATAAATATCATATAAATACATAAATAAAAGAGTTAGATATATAAAGATAAAGAAAACATACCTTTTATATATGTACTGCTTTTGTCAAAGAACTTGACCTTGACATGAACATAGAGAATAAAAGATGTAAGTATCATTTGGAAATTAGCATTTTTCTTACAAGTCACAAATTATGAAAAGTTAGCTGTAATGACCCAACCGGTCATTTTAATTTTTAGAACCCCGTTCCCTAAAATAAAACTTTTCGTAGGTGCTTGTAATGATTTATGACTTGCGAGGATGGTTGGTTCGGGATTTGGAAGTGTTTGAGGTGAAACCGGAACACTTGGTTCCTTAAGTTGGCCTTAATGTGCTAAGTTTGACTTCGGTCAACATTTTTAGAAAACGACCCCGGAATAGAATTTTGATGATTCCAACAGCTCCGTATGATGATTTTGGACTTAGGAGCCTGATCGGAATTTTATTTGGAAGTCCGTAGTGAAATTAGGCTTGAAATGGCTAAAATAGGAATTTAAAGTTTGAAAGTTTGACCGGGGAGTTGACTTTTTGATACCGGAGTCGGAATCCAGTTCTGAAAATTTTCATAGCTCCGTTATATAATTTATGACTTGTGTGTAAAATTTGAGGTCAATCGGAGTTGATTTAATAGGTTCCGACATTGAATGTAGAAGTTGAAAACTGTTAGTTTCATTAAGCTTGAATTGGGGTATGATTCATGGTTTTAGCGTTGTTTGATATGATTTAGAGGTTCGACTAAGTTCGTATGATGTTTTAGGATTTGTTGGTTTATTTGGTTGAGGTCCCGAGGGCCTCGGGTGAGTTTCGGATGGTTAACGGATCAAAAATTTGAGTTAAAAGCTGCTGCAATTTTTCCTCTTCTGTTGGACATTCTGGGCTGTGATCGAGCCCAGATATCGAGCCAGATATCGATCCCAGATATCAAGCCCAGATATCGATCCCAGGGTTGACGAGGTACAGGCTCGAGCTAGTGTATCGAAGCCATGATCGAAGGTCCAGCTCGAGGGCCATGTTCGAAGGTTCAGCTCGAGGGCCATGATAGAAGGCAAGGCTCGAGGGCTAGGATCGAGACCCAAGATCGAGGGTCACAATCGAAGGCTCAAGATCGATGCCATGATTGAGGATATGATCGAAGGCCCAACCTCGATACCCTAATCGAGGCCATGACCGAGGTCCAGGCTCGAGCCTGTGATCGAAGCTGCAATCGAAGGCAAGGCTCGAGGGCATGGTCGAAGGTACGGCTCGAGGGCTAGGATCGAGAACCAAACTCGATGCCCTGATCGAAGGCATAGGTTCGATGCCGCGATCGAGGCCCAGTTCGAGGATCAGTTCCGAAGGCTGCTGGACAATTTTATAAAAGAAGGCATTCGTCCCATTTGCCATTTTTGACGAACTCAAGCTTGAGCAGAGACGACTTTTGGCAGATTTTCAAGGGAAAAACATTGGGGTAAGTGATTCTAACTCGGATTTGGTCTATATATACAAGTATATCATTGTTTTTACCATAAATTAGTGTTTTGAGATTGAAATTTGGAAAGGTTTAGAAATCTCATAGAAACGAAATTTTGAGATTTCGGTATCGATTCGGAGTCGGATTTGAGTGAAACTGGTATGGTTGGACTCATAATTGAATGGGTTGTCGAATTTCATAACTTTCGCCGGATTTCGAGATATGGGCCCCGCGGGTGAATTTTTAATTAATTTCGGATCTTTTCTTTAAAATGTAGTATTTTCTTATAGAATTAATTCCTATAATATTTAGTGATTGTATCGAATTATTTTGGCTAGATCCGAGCCAGACAGAGTTTGATAATCGTAGAAAAGGCCTTATAGTGGATTAAATTGGAGCAAGACGAGGTAAGTTTCTTGTCTAATCTTGTGAGGGGGAAATTACCTCATAGGTGATTAAGATTAAATAATTGTTGCTAATTGTGGGGGCTACGTACGCACGAGGTGACGAGAGTCCGTGCGTAGCTACTATTAATGCTAAAGTCCGGGTAGTTTAGGACTCAAAGCATGTATTACTTGTGTAAATTGTATTCTTTGATTAATTAATATTAATTGATATATATATATATATATATGAATATATTGTGAATTGTTTGATAAAGATATTAAAGGATGAAAATCTCATAGGCTTGATTTCTATTTAAATCAATTAATTGTCAAAATAAATTGTTCTCCTCCCAAATTTATCTTATAATAAACATACTGTCCTTCCGGAGGCACATAAGAAAATGTCCTCCTTTCTTGTGGAGCGGGCCGAACGCCTCGGCAGGATAGATGCATCTATGGATCGCGCCGCACGTCCCTCGGCAGTGTACACGACACTCTGGATCGGGTCGTACGTCCTCGGCAGAAATCGTGCTTAATAATAATAATTACACGATACTTTAATAATTTATTTCAGCTTTAGAAGCTATTTAATAAATTGGAAAAATCCTTGAAATTTAATGAATTATTATTCTTGCTTGTTTATGGAATTAATTGTTACTCCTGTAAATGAGATTTAAATTGATAAATTGGAATTTTTCTGAATTGAAGGAATTTGATTATCTCTGCTGATTAAATAAATTATTGTAAATTCTGTAAATCATGCTGATTTAAATATTCTAGATATATTTCAGTTATTATTATTGACCCATAGTGAGTGTCAAAGTCAGCCATCTCATTTCTACCACTTAGAGATTAGGTTTGATACTTACTGGGTACACGTTGTTTACGTACTCATACTACACTTGCTGCACTTTTTGTGCAGGATCTGAGACAGGTGCTTGTGGAGGACCTATCATCACATACCCACGTCATCCCGAGGCATAGTGGTGAGCTGCCTTTCTGAGCCGTTCTGCAGCTACCAGTGTCTCTTCTTATATTTATATTCTGTCTATTTCATTTCAGACAGTAATTGGAGTTTTGTATAATCTACTATATGCTCATGCACTTGTGACATCGGGTCTTGGCACACACACATTGGTAGAAGTTGGTATTTTATTATTTTCTTGGAATAAAAGTTTAACCAATGTACGTATGACTTATTAGTTGGCTTGCCTAACTGTAGTGTTGGGCGCCATCATGACCTATAGGTGAAATTGGGTCGTGACAACATGGTATCAGAGCACTAGGATCACGTAGGTCTCACAAGTTATGAGCAGACCTAATAGAGTCTTTTGGATCGGTACGGAGATGTCTGTACTTATCTTCGAGAGGCTATATGGTGTTAGGAAAATACCTTTCTTCATATTCTGTCGTGCAATTGATGTAGTACTAAATATCCTTCTCTTATTCTCTCACAGATGGTGAGAACACGCTCTAATGTGATTCCAGACCAGGGAAGAGCTACTCCCCCAGTTGCTAGAGGCCGAGGTAGAGGCCGAGGGAGGGCTCCAGCCCGTGGTAGAGGGCGAGGACGTCCCGGGATTATTCCGGTTATGCCGCAAGTGGATCTAGTAGAGAATCCCATTATTGAGGAGCAGGGTGAGGTGCCTTTGGCAGAGCCAGCTCCGGTGGACTTCATATCTGCACCGGGATTTCAGGATGTCATGGGTCGTATGCTGCGATTCATGGATAATATGACTCAGGCTGGTTTATTTCCGGCAGACCCAGCCACATCTTAGGCGGGCGGGGGAGCACAGACCCCTACCGCGAAGGCTCATAGACAAGCAGCAGCTGTATATCAGACCCAGGGTGCACTTCCCATGGGTGGAGTCCAGCCAGTGGCAGCAGCTACACCTGAGCCCAGGCCAGCTGTAGCCGCGGATCCTCAGAAACTATTGGACAGATGGACTAGGCTACATCCTCCTGTCTTCGGGGGTGAGCGACATGAGGATCCACAGGATTTCATTGATCGTTGCAAGGATAGACTGTACAATATGAGGATATTGGAGTCCCATGGGGTTGATTTCGCTACTTTTCAGCTAGAGGGTAGAGCCCGTAGATGGTGGTAGTCTTATGCTCTTGGCAGACCAGCAGATTCTCCTCCTATGGCTTGGGACAGGTTCACCCGTATCTTCTTGGACAGGTATATTCCACCCTCCCAGAGGGAAGAGTTGCGGTTTCAGTTTGAGCAGCTCTAGCAGGGTCAGATGTCAGTGACCGATTATGAGGCGAGGTTTTCTGAATTATCTCGCCATGCACTAATGATACTCCCTACTGAGGCGGAGAGAGTGCGGAGGTTTGTAGCCGGTTTACATACTGGTATTTAGGCCACTATGGCTCGAGAGGTTGAGATGGGTACTTCTTATGAGCGAGTTGTGGATATAGCCCGGAGGATTGAGGGTGTACGTTAGCGGAGCCGAGAGTAGATTATGAGAGATAAGCGGTTCAGGTACTTTGGAGAGTTCAGAGGTGCTCTGTCCGGGGGCAGAGGTCAGTTCGTGAGGGGACAGTCCAACAGACCCCCATATCCAGCACCACCACCTCCTCGAGGTGCTCCAGTGCGACCTTATCTCAATGCTATCCCAGAGAGTTCTTACCGCCCACTAGCTATTCAGGGTCCTCCCAGTGGGTATTCAGGTCCCCAGGGCCAGACACTTAGTCAGCAGCCCATCGCATCGAAGAGTTGTTATGAGTGCGGGGATCCCAGTCACATGTGGAGGTTTTGCCCCAGGCTTCGAGGTAGACCAGTACAGCAGGGTTAGCAGCCTATGCTTACCGGACCAGTTGCTCCACCAATAGTCCGACCACCCAGAGGTGGAGGACAGGTGGGTAGGGGCTGTCCTAGAGGTGGAGGTCAGCCAGGTGGAGGCCAGACAGTTGGCGCTCCAGCTCGGTTCTATGCTTTTCCGGCTAGACCAAATGCAGAGGCCTCAGATGCCGTGATTACAGGTATTATTTATGTTTGTGGCAAAGATGCCTCAGTATTATTTGATCTAGGATCTACGTATTCATATGTGTCATCTCTATTTTCTCCATTCCTGGGTGTTTCTCGTGAGTCCTTGAGTACTCCTGTATATGTGTCCACTCCTGTGGGCGATTCTGTTGTTGTGAACCGGATCTACCGGTCCTGTATTATTACATTCTGTGGTTATGAAACTAGAGCAGATCTCCTATTGCTTGAGATGACCGATTTTGAAATTATTCTGGGCATGAACTGGTTATCTCCATATCATGCTATTCTAGACTGTCATGCCAAGACTATTACTTTGGCTATTCCAGCATTGCCTAAGCTGGAGTGGAAAGGTTCGCCTATTAGTTCATTTAATCGAGTTATTTCTTTTATAAAGGCTCAACACATGGTTGAGAAGGGTTGTTTGGCTTATCTAGCCTATGTTCGGGATACTACTGCAGAAATTCTGGCTATTGATTCAGTGCCTATAGTTCGGGAGTTCCCCGATGTATTCCCGTCAAATCTTCCAGGTATGCCACCTGATCGTGATATTGATTTCTGTATTGACTTGGCTTCAGATACCCAGCCTATATCTATCCCACCGTATCGCATGGCTCCGAAAGAATTGAAAGAATTGAAAGAACAACTTGAAGAGTTACTAGCCAAAGGGTTCGTCAGACCGAGTGTATCGCCTTGGGGTGCACCAGTATTATTTGTGAAAAAAAAGGATGGAACAATGCGAATGTGTATTGATTATCGCCAATTGAACAAAGTCACTATTAAGAACAAGTATCCATTGTCGCGTATTGATGATCTATTTGACCAGTTACAGGGTGCTAAGGTATTCTCTAAGATCGACTTGAGGTCGGGGTACCATCAGTTGAAGATTCGGGATTCGGATGTTCCAAAGACCGCTTTCCGTACTAGATATGGTCATTATGAGTTTCTGGTAATGTCTTTTGGTTTAACTAATGCCCCAGCAGCGTTTATGGATCTGATGAACAGGGTATTCATGCCATATATTGATTTGTTTGTCATTGTCTTCATTAATGACATATTAATCTATTCGCGCAGTAAGGAGGAACATGAGCAGCATATGAGATTAGTGCTTCAGACATTGCGGGAACAAAAGCTATATGCTAAGTTCTCTAAATGTGAGTTCTGGCTTGAGTCTGTAGCATTTTTGGGACATATTGTGTTAGGCGAAGGTATTAAAGTTGATCCCAAAAAGATTGAGGCAGTTCAAAATTGGCATCGTCCCACTTCGGCGATTGAGATCAGGAGTTTTCTGGGTTTGGCAGGTTATTATCGTCGGTTCGTGAAAAGTTTTTCATCTATTGCAGCACCTTTGACTAAATTAACCTAGAAGGGTGCTCCATTCCGATGGTCCGATGATTGTGAGGTGAGCTTTCAGAAGCTCAAGACATCATTGACTACAACACCAGTGTTAGTGTTGCCTTCCAGTTCGGGGATGTATACAGTGTATTGCGACGCTTTGCGCATTGGCTTGGGTTGTGTATTGATGCAGGAAGGGCAAGTTATTGCATATGCTTCACGTCAGTTGAAGCACCACGAAAAGAATTATCCGGTACATGATTTGGAGTTAGCTGCGATTATTCACGCTCTTAAGATTTGGAGGCATTATCTTTATGGGGTGTCTTGTGAAGTTTACACTGAACATCACAATTTGCAACATTTGTTCAAACAGAGGGACCTAAATTTGAGGCAGTGCAGATGGCTGGAGTTACTAAAAGATTATGATATTACTATCCTGTATCATCCGGGCAAAGCAAATGTGGTTGCAGATGCCTTGAGCAGAAAGGCAGAGAGTATGGGTAGTTTGGCTTTCATTTTAGCAGAGGAAAGGCCATTAGCCTCAGATATTCAATCCTTGGCTAACAAACTTGTGAGGCTGGATATTTCAGAGCCCAGCCTAGTTCTTGCATGTGTTGTTGCCCAATCTTCACTATTTGAGCAGATCAAGGCTCGCCAGTATGATGATCCACACCTGATGATTCTTCGTGAAACGGTACTACGAGGTGGTGCCAAGGAAGTCACTATTGGTGCGGATGGTGTTCTACGACTCCAGGATCGTCTGTGTGTTCCTAATGTGGGTGAACTGAGGAAAACGATCCTGGAGAAGGCACACAGTTCTCGATATTCTATTCATCCAGGTGCTACGAAGATGTATCGTGACTTGAGGCAGCATTATTGGTGGCGACGAATAAAAAAGGACATAGTTCAGTATGTAGCTCGGTGTCTAAATTGCCAGCAAGTTAAATATGAGCACCAGAGGCCAGGTGGCCTACTTCAGCAGATGACCATACCAGAGTGGAAATAGGAACGAATTACTATGGATTTTATAGTTGGGGTGTCGCGAACCTTGCGGAAGTTTGATGCAGTTTGGGTCATTGTTGACAGGTTGACCAAGTCGGCACATTTTGTTCCTGTTGTGACTACATATACTTCAGAGAGGTTGGCCCAGATTTATATTCAGGAGATAGTTCGGTTGCACGGTGTGCCAATTTTCATCATATCAGATGGAGGCCCTCAGTTTACTTCACATTTCTAGAGAGCAGTACAGAGTGAGTTGGGGACCCGTGTAGAGCTCAGCACAGCCTTTCATCCGCAGACCGATGGACAGTCAGAGAGGACAATTTAGATTTTGGAGGATATGCTCAGGTCATGTGTGATCGACTTTGGAGGTCAGTGGGATCGTTTCCTGCCGTTGGCCGAGTTTGCTTATAATAACAGTTACCAATCAAGCATCGAGATGGCTCCATTTGAGGCTTTATATGGTCGGCGATGTCGTTCACCAATCGGATGGTTTGAGCCAGGTGAGGCTAAGTTATATGGTACTGATTTAGTAAGGGATGCCTTGGAAAAGGTAAAGTTGATTCAGGAACGACTTCGTACAGCACAGTCCAGGCAGAAAAGTTACGCGAATCAGAAAGCGCGTGATATATCATTTATGGTAGGTGAAAAAGTTCTCTTGAAGGTTTCGCCGATGAAGGGAATCATGAGATTCGGGAAGAAGGGCAAGTTGAGCCCAAGGTTTATAGGCCTATTTGAGGTGTTGAAACGAGTTGGGGAGGTTGCTTATGAGCTTGCATTGCCTCCCAACCTATCGGGAGTTCATCCGGTTTTCCACGTATCTATGCTCCGGAAGTATCATGCCGACCTATCACATATGTTAGACTTTAGCACAGTTCAGCTAGATAATAGTTTGGGTTATGAAGAGGAGCCAATTGCCATTGTTGATAAACAGGTTCGCCAGTTGAGATCCAAGCAGATTTCTGTAGTAAAAGTCCATTGGAGGGGCCAACCAGTCGAGGAAGCGACTTGGGAGACCGAGGAAAACATGCGGAGCAGATATTCAGACTTATTCAGCACTTCAGGTATAATTCTAAACCCGTTCGAGGATGAACGTTTGTTTAAGAGGTGGAGAATGTAATGACCCAACCGGTCATTTTAACTTTTAGAACCCCGTTCCCTAAAATAAAACTTTCCGTAGGTGCTTGTAATGATTTATGACTTGCGGGGATGGCTGGTTCAGGATTTGGAAGTGTTTGAGGTGAAACCGGAACACTTGGTTCCTTAAGTTGGCCTTAATGTGCTAAGTTTGACTTCGGTCAACATTTTTAGAAAACGACCCCGGAATAGAATTTTGATGATTCCAACAGTTCTGTATGGTGATTTTGGACTTAGGAGCATGAACGGAATTTTATTTGGAAATTCGTAGTGAAATTAGGCTTGAAATAGCTAAAATAGGAATTTAAAGTTTGAAAGTTTGACCGGGGAGTTGACTTTTTGATACCGGAGTCGGAATCCAGTTCTGAAAATTTTCATAGCTCTGTTATGTAATTTATGACTTGTGTGTAAAATTTGAGGTCAATCGGATTTGATTTGATAGGTTCCGACATTGAATGTAGAAGTTGAAAACTGTTAGTTTCATTAAGCTTGAATTGGGGTATGATTCATGGTTTTAGCGTTGTTTGATGTGATTTAGAGGTTCGACTAAGTTCGTATGATGTTTTAGGACTTGTTGGTTTATTTGGTTGAGGTCCCGAGGGCCTCGGGTGAGTTTCAGATGGTTAACAGATCAAAAATTTAAGTTAAAAGCTGCTGCAATTTTTCCTCTTCTGTTGGACATTCTGGGCTGTGATCGAGCCCAGATATCGAGCCAGATATCGAGCCCAGATATTGAGCCCAGATATCGAGCTCGGGGTTGACGAGGTACAGGATCGAGCTAGTGTATCGAAGCCATGATCGAAGGTCCAGCTCGAGGGCCATGTTCGAAGGTTCAGCTCGAGGGCCATGATCGAAGGCAAGACTCGAGGGCCAGGATCGAGACCCAAGATCGAGGGTCACAATCGAAGGCTCAAGCTCGATGCCATGATTGAGGATATGATCGAAGGCCCAACCTCGATACCCTGATCGAGGCCATGACCGAGGTCCAGGCTCGAGCCTGTGATCGAAGCCGCGATCGAAGGCAAGGCTCGAGGGCATGATCGAAGGTATGGCTCGAGGGCTAGGATCGAGACCCAACCTCGATGCCCTGATCGAAGGCACAGGTTCGATGCCGTGATCGAGGCCCAGTTCGAGGACCAGTTCCGAAGGCTGCCGGACAATTTTATAAAAGAGGGCATTCGTCCCATTTGCCATTTTTGACGAACTTGAGCTTGAGCAGAGACGACTTTTGGCAGATTTTCAAGGGAAAAATATTGGGGTAAGTAATTCTAACTCGGATTTGGTTTACATATACAGGTATATCATTGTTTTCACCATAAATTAGTGTTTTGAGATTGAAATTTGGAAAAGTTTAGAAATCTCATAGAAACGAAATTTTGAGATTTCGGTATCGATTCGGAGTCGGATTTGAGTGAAACTGGTATGGTTCGACTCGTAATTGAATGGGTTGTCGGATTTCATAACTTTCGCTGGATTCCGAGATGTGGGTCCCGCGGGCAAATTTTTAATTAATTTCGGATCTTTTCTTTAAAATGTAGTATTTTCTTATAGAATTGATTCCTATAATATTTAGTGATTGTATCAAATTATTTTGGCTAGATTCGAGCCAGACGGAGTTGGATAATCGTGGAAAAGGCCTTATAGTGGATTAAATTGGAGCAAGACGAGGTAAGTCTCTTGTCTAATCTTATGAGGGGAAAATTACCTCATAGGTGATTAAGATTAAATAATTGTTGCTAATTGTGGGGGCTACGTACGCACGAGGTGACGAGAGTCCGTGCGTAGCTACTATTAATGCTAAAGTCCGGGTAGTTTAGGACTCAAAGCATGTATTACTTGTGTAAATTGTATTCTTTGATTAATTAATATTAATTGATATATAATATATATATATATATATATGAATATATTGTGAATTATTTGATAAAGATATTAAAGGATGAAAATCTCATAGGTTTGATTTCTATTTAAATCAATTAATTATCAAAAGAAATTGTTCTCCTCCCAAGTTTATCTTATAATAAACATACTGTCCTTCCGGAGGCACATAAGAAAATGTCCTCCTTTCTTGTGGAGCGGGCCGAACGCCTCGGCAGGATAGATGCATCTATGGATCGCGCCGCACGTCCCTCGGCAGTGTACACGACACTCTGGATCGGGTCGTACGTCCTCGGCAGAAATCGTGCTTAATAATAATAATTACACGATACTTTAATAATTTATTTCAGCTTTAGAAGCTATTTAATAAATTGGAAAAATCCTTGGAATTTAATGAATTATTATTCTTGCTTGTTTATGGAATTAATTGTTACTCCTGTAAATGAGATTTAAATTGATAAATTGGGATTTTTCTGAATTGAAGGAATTTGATTATCTCTGCTGATTAAACAAATTATTGTAAATTCTGTAAATTATGCTGATTTAAATATTCTAGATATATTTCAGTTATTATTATTGACCCATAGTGAGTGTCAAAGTCGGCCATCTCGTTTCTACCACTTCGAGATTAGGCTTGATACTTGCTGGGTACACGTTGTTTACGTACTCATACTACACTTGCTTCATTTTTTGTGCAGGATCTGAGACATGTGCTAGTGGTGGACCTATCATCACATACCCACGTCATCCCGAGGCATAGTGGTGAGCTGCCTTTCTGAGCCGTTCTGCAGCTACCAGTGTCTCTTCTTATATTTATATTCTGTCTATTTCATTTCAGACAGTATTTGGAGTTTTGTATAATCTACTAGATGCTCATGCACTTGTGACACCGGGTCTTGGAACACACACATTGGTAGAAGTTGTTATTTTATTATTTTTTTGGAATAAAAGTTTAACCAATGTACGTATGACTTATTAGTTGGCTTGCCTAACTGTAGTGTTGGGCGCCATCACGACCTATAGGTGAAATTGGGTCGTGACATTAGCCATTCTCATTAAGTCAATCAAAATAAGCATGAGCACTAAAAAGGCAAAAATAAACTACAATTACAATCACCATTCGAGCATTTCCCATACAAAGTTACATTAACATTAAACTATATAAACTAATAAAAATTAGGAGAGGGTAACTATTAAGTTTTAGCATTTGAACAATAACATTTAGCATTCTTCCTCAATATTTTCAAGATCATTTTCTTGCACATCTTCAATATCTTCTTCAAAGATGATTCCTTCTAGTTGAGGTTCATCTATTGATAAGTCAAGTAGATCATTGGTGGCTTCATCAACATCAAAACGATCTCCATCTAATGCAAAATTAAAATAAAAATGATTTAAAAAATAAAAAAAATACTAAAGAAAATATAAATTCAAGAAAACATAGATTATAGACATACCAACATCCCAATACTTGCTTGGGCCACTTGTATATTTTGTTATGATGAGAAAGAAAGAGAAGATTGTAGTGCACAAAAACTAGATCTTCAGCTCTTGAAATCTCTAACTTGTTTCTTTAGATGCTATGGATCAACGAATAGGTGCTCTAATTCCTTTCGCAACAACAAGAAGAAGCCGGTTGTGAAAGCAATTTGTATGCTAAGCTTTGCAAAAGTGGAGCGTTTACACCATGGTTAGCCCACCAAGATAGAGACTCATCATACATCATAACCTCAACCACATGAGGCTCACTAAAGAAACCACTCCCACTTGCGAATGCTCCATACTCCAAAGACGATTGTTTTAGATCATTTGAATCTTTAAAGTATCTTTGAATGCATTTAACTCTATTTAAGGAAATCTCTCTATCCTCATTTGGAGCAAGCCTTCGAACCCCATTGACTTACCTTTAATCCATGATTCATGGTAGTATTTTGGTACCAAAGTATGTGCCATACAATGTAAAGGGGTGTCACTCTTATTCCACTTAGCAACAAGAATTTCTTGAATTGTATAAAAAATATCTGATTGCCCGATAATAAGATCCTTTTCCTCTTGTTCAAAGATAATTGCTTTCACCTTTTAGATCATTGTATCCCACATATCATAAACAAGATGCAAGTTTGGAGCATCAAGATCGACACTTCTAAGCATAGACACAATTGGTTCGGTAAACTTTAAAAAGTACTCAATCTTATCCCACCATTCGTCATTCATTACAAGCGATTTAAATTTACGCGTTTTAGCTTCAATCACTTTATCTCCCTTATAATTTCTACAATCATCATCCATTACCATTCTTTTCAAAGATGTTTTCACTTGATGAACACGACTAGTCATGACAACATGAGATGCAAATCTCATTTCGACAACTTTCAACAAAGACAACGCCGAATGCTTTTGAAAAAGAGCACGAGCCATATCATGATTCAATACAAAGTTTTTCAAGCTACTTACTTCACCAATAAAATCTAAAATCCATTTACAATTTATAAATTGAGTTGATTTTTTGGAAGGTTGGAACATACGTTTTAGTGCAAGGTTTAAACATGTATGTCCAAAATATATGTGGAAATGTTTGCTCAACTGTAGAACCGGCAAGCTTCATATTACTTGCATTATTGGTGATAACTTGAACAACATTACTTGCGCCAACCTCTTCAATTGATTTAATGAACAAATTAGCTATATATTCGCCACCCTTCACAACGCCACTTGAATTGATTGATTTTCAAAATACTGGACCACCACTAGAAGTTTCCATTGTAACGATCCGATCGATAATTTTGAGCTCTAATGTGTCGTTCAGCGGTTTGAGGCCTTGAGTAGCTTCACTTCATGTATTACGACTTGAACACATTGTCAGAATTAAATTTTGGAAAGTTTAGAGTTGATTCAGATAGAAAAATCTCAATTTGGAAGAATTGACTAAGGTTTGACTTTTGAGTAAAAGATCTCGGAATCGGGATTTGAAGGTTCCAATAGGTCGTATAATGATTTCGGACTTGGGAGTATGTTCGGGTTTAGAATCGGGTGGTCCGAAAGTATTTCAGCACTTATTATGGAAGGTTAGCATTTTTGAAGATTTAAAAATTTCCTAAGTTTGGTTTGAAGTAGGCTTTGGTGTTATCGATATTCGTTTGATATTTCGAGCCTTAAAATAGGTTCGTATCGTGATTTATAACTTGTACGTAAAGTTTGGTGTCATTCCAGAATGTTTAAATATGAATCGGACGCGTTCGTCGTAGTTTGAAGGTTTGAAAGTTTAAAGAAAGCTTTCAATCGTTGAATTGTAGTTTTGATGTTGTTTGGTGTGATTTGAGGCCTCGAGTAGGTTTATGTTATGTTTTGGGATGCATTGGTATGTTTGGATGGAGTCCCGGGGGTCTCGGGTGTGTTTCAGGATAGTTTTGGGTTATTTCTCCCTATTTTTGGCTGTTGTTGTTGCTGGTTCTGGTTTTGTTCTTCGCGAACGGGAAGGGATTCACGCGTTCGTGAAAAAGGATTTTTGGATGCTGAGATTTTGTGCTTCATGTTCGCGACTGGTAGCTCGCGTTCGCGTACGTTTGGGCAGCAGTTCTATGCCTTCGCGCTGGGGAAGCTAGCCTGGGGGAGATTGGTCTTCGCGTTCGCAATGGAGTGGACGCGTTCGCAATAGAGCATCCTGGTGAAGCATCGCGTTCGTGATACCAACCTCGCGTTCGTTAAGAAGAGTTTTGGGTCCTGAGTTTGTTGAGCTTCGCGAACGCGAGGGCAGTGGTGCGTTCGTGATGAAGGTCGCCTGGGCAGTATATAAGTTTGCAAAAATGGATTTTGGCTTATTTTATCTCAAATCTTTCATGGGAGCCGAGCTTGGGGCGATTTTGTGGGAGCTTCTTCATCACCCATCACTAAGTAAGTGATTTCTTCACATTGTGAGTTAAATACATGAATTATACATGGATTTGAATATGGAAATTGGTGGAAATTGTGTGATTTTGAAGAAAACCTAGAATTTGGTATTTTTGGACCTTGACCACGAAATTGGACGTGGAATTTGGAATAAATTATATATTTGAGTTCGTGGTGTTATGGGTAAAGTTTATTATCAAAATATTTCGAAATCCGGTCACGTGGGCCTGAGGGTTGACTTTATTGACTTTTTCGAGCGGAGTTGGGAATTTGTTTAAATTGATTAATTATGGGTATTAAAGTATATTTTGATTGGTTTGCACATTGTTTGACTAGTTTTTGAATGATGGCCATCGGTTCGAGGTGTTAGAGAGACGTTGGAGCCGGCTATGGAACTTCGGAGCGAGGTAAGTCTCCTGTCTAACCTTGTGAGGGAGAAATTACCCAGTAGGTGTTATATTCTTATTTGCTACATGTTATTGGAGCTATACACGTATGAGGTGACGAGTGTCCGTGCGTATGCTAGAATTCCTGATTATGTTCGGGTAGAATTAGGTTCACGCCATGCTATAATTGTACTATTTGAGTTATCTTTGCTCAATTAAATTCCTTTATTTCGCGTTACGACTTGAGACTAGAATTGCATAGAGTGATAGACTCTCTATTGTAGAGATGTGGCGAGCTACTTGATTTAGCCGGGGAATAATTGTGCTCCCTTTACGAATTTCTCTCGCGATGTGCGTTTTCATCGAAAATCTTCCTTAAAGTTCATAACTCGCACATTTATTCGTGAATGGGGTCAAGGACCCGTTAAAGCTTCTTAATCTAAAGCCAGTGTATCTGTGAGTTTTCTTGATTAGAACTGTGACGACCTATCTGGTGAGGTACATTATATACATATACTCTTCTTGAGGAGGTATATGCTAAATGAGAGCTTGAGTTTATTGTTGAGAGGAGGATTGTACCACGTATTTATACTTGTTTGTTTCGTTTGTTTACTCTACCTCACATCTGTTTACTTCCTACTGTATTTGATTTATTGGACCACTAGGAGGTGTCGATGTAGACCCCTCGTCACTACTTCTCCGGGGTTAGGCTAGATACTTACTTGGTACGTATTGATTTACGTACTCATGCTGCACTTGCTGCACTTATTGTGCAGATACATATATCTCTGGTGGTCTTATGGGTGCGAAGGTGCAGCTATTGTGGGGAGTTTATAGTGAGTTGCAATCTATTATGATTCGCAACATACAGAGTCTCCATCAGCATTATTTATATTCTCCTGTCTAACTTGTATTCCAGACAAATATTGTATTTTATTATATTTACTAGTTGGTTCTCATGTGCTTGTGAAACCGGGTTTTGGGGATTCCTACTGGATGTTTAGTATGGTAGTTCACGTAATTATTATCATTTCACCATGGAAATCTTCATTTTATACTATTTAATTAATGGGAATTATGATTTCAAGTAATAAAAATGAGTAATTAAGTTGATCAATCACTGTTGGCTTGTCTGACGGTGGCGTTAGGCGCTATCACGACCTATAGTGGATGTTGGGTCGTGACAACCATTATATTTATCTATGGTCGCCTATTAATATCCGACCATCCATCGGAACAAGTAGACAACCCTTTTCTCTTCCATGCATCCTTAATAGGTTGCAATTTCTAGCAATATGAGCTTTTTTATGAGCTAAAAGAGTAGTTCTTAACCTATTGTACGTTGGCGGAACATAATCGGGTATAGAAGTCTTTGACAAAAACTCTGAATACTTTCTAAAATAAGGAGACTTCGCAAAGTTAAAGGATAAACCTGAAGCGTAGAACATGCAGGTAGTCATTTTGTCTACGATGTTTCTATTCTCAATGCCGAACGACTTCTCTAGAGCTCCCACGTTTGAACCTTTTTTTTTTTAAATGTGATAAACCTAACCTTCAGGAAGAGATATGTAATCTGATTTTTTCCTCACATCAAGTTGTACATATGCTTTTTTATTTTTAACTTCTTCATGTTCTTGATTCAAAGCTTCACAAACTTCTCTGCTTATCTATTTACATATTTGAACACCTTGACCAGGGATTTTTAACAAATGAGCTTTGACTTTAGAATATGATCCCGTAACTCTTTTGTTACAATAGTTACATGACCATATTCTATTTTCACCACCACTTGGAGTAAGTGAAAGAACTTTGAGATGGTTCCAAAGTGATTTATCATCAAAGTCGGCCTACACTTTTTATTGGTCTTAACAAACCTTTCCCCTTTTGATTTGTTGTTGAGGAGGTAGAAGAAGACATTTTTGAGAGGTAAAGAAAATGAAAAAAAGAAGAAGATGAAGATGCAACACAATGGAGACGGAAGTAGCGTTTGGAGGGAGTTTGTTTGGTGAGGAAAAGACTTTTGAAAGGAAATTAGTAGCCTTGTGGCTATAATGTTGCTTTTGTACTTTTTGAGGAAAATCCAACGGTGGGGGATGAACATCAAGTCAGAAGCATTTAATGCAAAATATGTTACCAATTTATTTTAATTCTTGCTTGTAATAGACTAATATATACTTTAGTAGTTTGTCATATATACTAATATTTAAATAGGCACTAACAACTAAATAGACATTTGTTAATGTTATTAAATAGACTAACGTTTAGTCCTAATCAAATAGATATTAAATAGACATTTGTTAATGTGATATATATATATATATATATATATATATATATATAATGATCGTAGTGCCTCATTAACAGATAACTAGATAAATCTAAATTTTAGTCCTAATCAAATATGTAATTATATTTCATGCAATTCGTTATAACAAAACTTATACTAATAAAACGAAACAAATTTCTATTACATTTGGATGGTAAATGTGATTTGTTTGAGAATAATATGATCGTTGTGCCTTATTAATAGATAACTAGATAAATCTATATTTTAGCCCTAATCAGATATGTAATTATACTCCATGCAATTTGTTATATCAAAACTTATACTAATTGTCACGATCCAAAATCCACTATAGGTCATGATGGCGCCTAACACCGCCGTCAGGCAAGCCAACGATGATTAATCAACTTATTTACTCATTTTATTATTTTTGAAATCATGAATCCTATTGAATAAGTAGTGTAAAATCTAGTACTCGTAGAAAACCCATAATTTTATTTTCCAATTTTTGTATAAGGTATAAATTACAAGGTGAAATGATAATAATTACGCGAACTACAATAATGAACATCCAGTAGGTACCCCCAAAATTCGGTGTCACAAGTGCATGAGTATATACTATGGACTACAATAAAAATACTGCCACGACCCAAAATACACTATAGGTCGTGATGACGCCTAACACCGCCACCAGGCAAGCCAACGATGATTGATCAACTTAATTACTCATTTTTATTACTTGAAATCATAATTTCCATTAATTAAATAGTATAAAATGAAGATTTCAGGGTGAAATGATAATAATTACGTGAACTACCATACTAAACATCCTGTAGGAAACCCCAAAATTCGGTGTCACGAGTGCATGAGTATTAACTAGAAAATATAATAAAATACAACATCTGTCTGGAATACAAGTTAGACAGGAGAATATAAATAACGTTGATGGAGACTCTGTATGCTGCAGATCGTAATATAGAATGCAGCTCACCGTAAAGTCCCCGCAATAGCTGCGCCTCTGCGCCCAAGAGACCACCAAAAATGTAAACCTGCACAATAAGTGCAGAAGTGTAGTATGAGTACATAAATCAACGCGTACCCAGTAAATATCTAGCCTAACCCCGGAGAAGTAGTGACGAGGGGTCGACATCGACACTTACTAGTGGTCCAATAAATCATGTATAGTAAAAAGTAAACAAGTACGAGGAAGAGTAAATAAACGGTATAAACCAATATAAAAATGTGGTACAATCCTCATCTGAACGGTAAACTCAAGCTCTCAATTAGCAGTTACCTACTCAACCAGAGTATATATAAAATGGACCTCACCAGATAGGTCGTCGCAACTCAAATCAGGAAAACAAACACACAGATACGCTGATTTCTTATCAAATATTATGAACGACGCTGCCGAGGCGAAAGGCTCGATCCCATCATAATGTGTGCACTGCCAAGAGTCGAACGATGCCAAAATTTGACGAGCGTAAAACACACACTTAAATTGTACTCGCTAGTCAAAGATAATATAGTTTTATATCGTATCCACAAGGATTGGATTTAAACAGTATTCTCGTAATTTCTAGCTTGATTGCTATCCAGGAGGATATATAGTTGAGATTTATATGACTAATAATCTAAAATCTACAGCTATTGACTAGTGACTATCGAAACAAGGAATAAGCAATTAAGGTTATCAAGTGCTCATAACAAATTTCAAGTGCTCAACACCCCACCCCACACTTAAACCTTTACAAAGTTCATAACAAATTCAAGTGCTCACGAGGGGTTAAAAGTTCAACTAGATGGTCAATTCAAACAAATGGGTAAGGCTTTTAATGTGGTTGCCAAAGAAACAGGATCACAGGCTCAAAGGGGTTAACTAAAATACATAACAATTAGGTGGATAACAACATATAACTGGCTCAACAAAGAAACGCCTATATCACTTCCAAGACTGAATAAAACAACTATTTCGCTTTACAAACACACGGGGTAAGTTCTAGACATCAAATGCAATGCACAGAATGAGCAAAACCTCACACACACATGAAACAAAACTCACTAAGGATCGGGCTCATCAAGACACTCTAATCAAAGTAGTTAAGCAAAGTTAAGATCATACAATTTAAGGTTCTTACACAAGAGTCAAAAACTGAGCCTAAGCGTCACAACTAAAGCACTTACTATTCTCAAGGCATAATACAGTCAAGAGATATTTCTTTCATTTCAAATCACAGCACAAGGTTTCCTACTTCAAAATAAAAAATAAAAACTAACTATACCCGGTTCAAACAAAACCCTTGGAAATGAACCGTTGCACAAAGAAAAACCAAAGGGGGAAATTCAGACACTACCTAAACAAAATCTTTTGTCTTTTTCTTTCGACTTAATCCATCAAGAAACCTGTTGAATGACATCCATCGTCGGGAAAAATAAAAAATTTTAAAATTTTCAATCAAATGAATTACAAAAACATATATACATAGACATTTATACATATATATATTCGAATGAATTACAAAAACACACATATACATAGACATTTATACATCCCCACCCCACATTTTAAATTGTGACATGTCCCTATGACATACAAATAAAAGCTAGTGGTAAGGAAAACTTCCCTGAACATCTAGTCGAGGTTTGAGTCGAAGTTGGGATCCATCCCTTGCGCTCGAACTAGTGCACTCATCCATGCAGATAGCTTCTTCTCGGCCTTCTTGGGGTACACCCTACACTTTTCTTTCTCACTCACTGCAACCTTCTCTTTCTCTCCCTTTACTTTCTACACAACACCAACAGCTAGCTTCTCCTCTTTTACCCCTGTTTCTACATCCATCTCAAAAGTCATAGTCTCCTCATCCACTCTAAGCATGAGTTTTCTCTCATGTATATCTAATATTTCTCTACCCGTTGCTAGGAATAGTCTTCCTAGGATGAGGGGGACCTCCTTGTTCTCTTCCATATTAACCGCTATGAAATCAACATGAAATACAAACTTATCTACCCGAACTAAGACATCTTCAACTATTTCCTCGGGTATTAGAGTCGTTTGGTCTGCCAGCTACAAAGATATTGGTGTAGACCTTATCTCCCCAATCTCCTTCTCCAGTTTCCTATAAATAGATAGAGGCATTAAATTAATTGAGGCACCAAAATCACATAGAGACTTATCAAAATTAGCAGTGCCTAAAGAGCAAGGTATGGTAAAACTCTCTGGATCTCCACACTTTTGTGGGAGTTTGTTTTGCAATGTTGCACTGCAATGCTCTGTGAGGTTGACCACTGAGGTCTCTTCTATTTTCCTCTTCTTTGTCAAGACCTCCTTCAAGAACTTGGCATAAGCCGGCATTTGTGAGAGCACTTATGTGAATGGTAGGTTTACATGAACCTGTTTAAGCACATCTAGAAATCTCTCGAACTGCTTGTCCAGCTTTTATCTACTTAGCTTTCGGGGAAAAGGAAGTGCAGGCATATGCTTGCTCGCCTCAGGTTCCTCCCTTCTCGAGTTTTCTTCCTTCTTCTTTTCGACACCACTTTTCAACTTCTCCTCACTTTCTTTTTCATGTCTCATATCTTTGTGGATTGGGGTGAGATCTTTCAACACTTGCCCACTTCTCAAAGTTACAACATTCACTGTTTCCTTGGGATTTCTTTCTATATCACCCGGGAGTGTTCCTAGGGCTCTCTTAGACATTTAGAGTAGCTAAGTGCCCAATCTGTCTTTCTAGGCTTTAAAAAGATGTACCCAATTCTTTGTTAGCTGCATTATGGGCATCAAGCCTATCATCCATCTTGATAATGAAGGTCACCATAAGATCTTCCATGCTGGGTTGATTAGACTGTGGAGGTTGATACTGCTGCCTCTGTTGATTTTGAAAACCTGGAGCTCCTTGTTCCTGGAATCTGGGGCTGTTTTGTTGCCATGCTTTTGCAGTACCCCCAGGTGAACTCCATGAAAACTCGGGGTGCCTCTGACCCATTCCATTAAAATTATAGTACCCTACAACATTCACTTCTTCAGTTGAAGCTTGACACTCATGAGTAGTGTGTCCTCTTCCACATATATCACAAGATGTATGGTGCACATTTTGCATCGAAGCTACAATTAACTTTCGTATTTCTTCATCCATAACATCAAGCTGTACTTGCGCAGATGTAGTAGCATCAACTTGGTGAACATCGGTTGATTTTCTTCTTTCCACACTATGAGAGGGCCACTGATTAGCATCTTCGAATAACTCATCAAGAATTGTAACTATCTCCTCTGGAGTCTTCTTCATAAAGGGGCCTCCAACTGCATTGCTAAATAATCTATGCGAGGTCGGTGTCGATCCATCCTAAAAATCCTGGAGTTGTATCTAGAGTTCAATTCTACTATGTTGACACCTTCTAACTATCTCCTTAAACCTCTCCCATTCTTCAAAAATAGTTTCATTCTCTTTCTGGCAGAAGTTATAGATTTCTCTTCTAAACTTGCCCGTCTTAGCTGAGGAGAAATATTTATTAAGAAGTTTTCTGGTCATTTCCACCCATGTTCTAATTGATCCATTTGGCAAGCTTCGAAGCCACTACTTCGCATCATCTTTAAGTAAATAGGGAAATGCCCTTAAATACATTGCATCTTGTGACACCCCATTGTATTGCAAGGTGTTCATAGTCTCCTCAAAGTCCATCAGATGCGTGTTTGGATCTTCGTTCATCTTCCCTATGAAAATGCAATTGTTTTGAATGGTTTGAAGCAAACCTTGCTTCAACTCAAAATTATTGGCTGCAATTGGAGGTGGTCTAACACTTGACAATCCTTGATTGTAGACTGGTCTGGCATAGTCACCTAATGCTCTACCAAGCCTTGGTACCGCATTCTCGAACTGGTCTTTAATCAAGGGTCGATTTAGATTTGATATAACATAATATTCTCGTAGTTTCTAGCTTTATTGCTATCCAGGAGGATCAACAATTGAGATTTATATTACTAATAATCTAAAATCTACAGCTATTGACTAGTGACTATCAAAATAAGGAATAAGTAATTAAGGTTATCGATGGGAGAGTATTGGGTTTTGACGGAATAAAAGCAAGATAATTGTTCGGGATCTAACTCTAGATAATTCACTTCTAATGATCAAGTGAGTCTCTCGAATTCACTTTATTATTGGTTCAAACGTTTAGCAAAAACTCCTCTCTCGATTAAGTCTTAACCTCACAAGATGAACCAATTTAAGCATTGTGAAGATATGCAAGAATGCATAGTGGATCGATCTTTAGGAAAACCTCTTTCGATTATTTTCCTAACTAGGTTTAATCAATGATTCAACTAGCCTCTTTCGATTACTTAGAAGAATATATGAACTCAACCAACAATATAATGCAAAGATATCACAAGTTATGCCTCTTTCTATTACAAGAACAAGTGAATATAGATGCAACAATTAAATCTTTCAAAAATGATTCAAATATATAAAAATAGAGTTATAATCGACAAACAATCATCAATACACCAAATCCATTAAAGCCCAAAAGGATCTACTCCATAGACATGGAGAAGTTCTTCACAAATGTGACTAAAGTATAGGAAAACATAAATTCAATGCAAACCCGGATCTTGAATGAGGAAGGAATGATGAAATCCTTGTGCTTGTGTTCTTCCAACTCCTCCTTAGCCTTCTTAGGTCGAAAATGTGTCAAAAAGTCTTCTAAAATGGTGTTTTGGTGTATTTAAGCCGCCCCCAAAACAAACCCCGGACGAAACAACCCTTTTTAGCGGAAATGAGAAGTCACTCTAACATTTTTGGGCTACCGCGCCGCATGCTGCACCGCACTTATGGCAATTTCCAGAACACTTCACAAAACAATTTCTGGGCACTTTTTGCACTAGCGCGTAGCATAGTGTGTCACATTAGTGCAAATTTCTCAGAGTACAGATTGTTTTTCGATTTTGACATCCAGACTTGGTCCTCGACCCTCGAACACGATCCCGGCTTAATCCCTTAGGCTTTTACTCAGACTTCAAAGCTCGAAATCACTCGAATTAGCTCCACAAAATTTACATCACTCGAAATCACTCCTACAAGGCATAAAACACACAATAAGTGCAAAACACTAGTGATTAAAGCTCTAACTCAATTAAAGTGTAGTAAATTAAAGTGAAATAAATGACAAAAACATGTAATTATAGCCTACCATAAACGAACCATAGATGCATCTATTATACTGGCGAGGCGAATAGCCCGCTCCCATAAGAGTGTGATACATAATCTTGCTGAGGCGAATGACCCGATCCCATTAGAATAAGAAGCTTTAACGGATCCCTGACCCCACTCACAAATAAACGTGTGATTTATGAATTTTAAGGAAAACCTTGCAATGAATACGCACAATGCAGGAGAAATTCATAAGAGAAGCACAAATTATTCCGCGGATTATTAAGTAGCTCATCACATCTCTACAATAGCGATTCTATCACCCTATGCAAGTCTAGTCTCAAGTCGTAACACGAAATAAAGGAATTTAAATGAGCAAAGATAACTCAAATAGTACAATTATAGCATGGCATGAACCTAAGTCTACCCGTACATAATCAGAAATTCTAGCATACGCACGGATACTCGTCACCTCATACGTGCGTAGCTCCCACAACATGTAGCACATAAGAATATAACACCTACGTGGTAATTTCCCCCTCACAAGGTTAGACATGAGACTTACGTCACTCCAAAGTTCCATAACCGGCTCCAACGCCTCTCTAACACCTCAAACCAAATTCCCATCGATCCGAACTAGTCAAACAATCATAAAAAACCAATAAAAATATACTCCAACATCATAATTAATTTATTTATAATAATTTCTAACTCCGCTAGAAAAGTCAATAAAGTCAACCCTTGGGCCCACGTTCTCGGATTCCGAAAATTATTGAAAATAAATATTACCCATAACTCATATGGTCTATATCCAGAAAATCATCCAATTTCGTCCAAGAATCGACCCTCAAATCAAGGATTTACCATTTCTCAACTTTGGGGCTCAAAATCCCAATTTATTCAATCAAAAAACGGATAAAAATAATAACCAACGAAAATAAAAATGGAGAAACATCAAAATAAAGGTCGGATATTTACCCCCTTGTTTATACGAGAACAACACCATGAAAATCACCTCAAATGGAGCTCTAGAACTAAAATTCTCGGTTTAAAACATTGTCTAGATGATTTTTCTTCATTGCCTTCATGGGAGACCTTCGCGTTCGCGAAGAGCAATTTTTCGCGTTGACCGGTCAACCCAGAAATATTTCTTCGCATTTGCGGAACCTCTTTCGCGTTCGCAAAGACAAAGATTCGCACCAGAAACCAGCAATTTTGTCCGACACGAAAATGGGTATAACTCTCTCATACGACATCGGAATTCGACGATTGTTGTTGCTATGGATCCGTAATTACGATATTTAATCCAATCACATATCAAAGCTCATTTTCTCAATATATTGCCCTTTATGACCAAATAAACGATGCTGGAACATCAAATAAGAGCGTGACACTATCCAAACACATCTGAAACACACTCGAGGCCCCCGGGACCCCATCCAGTCACACAAAACATTCCCAAAATATAACACGAACCTACCCGAGGCCTCAACTCACACCAAAAAATATCAAAACCATGAATCGATGATCGAAACCTTCTTTAAACTTTCAAACATTCAAACTTCGACGAATGCATCTGGTTCATACTTAAATATTCCCGAATGACGCCAAACTTTGCGTGCAAGTCACAAATCACGATACGAACTATTCCAATGTTCGGAAATTCAAACTGACATCCATAACATAAAAATCCACTTCAAACCAAACTTATGAAATTCTAACACCTTCAAAATGCCAACTTTCCATAATAAGCGCCAAAATGCTCCTGGACCACCCGATACTCAACCAGAATACACACTCAAGTCCGAAATCATCATACGAACCTATTGGAACCTTTAAATCTTGATTTCGAGGCCGTTTACTCAAAAATCAAACTTTAGTCAATTCTCCCAACTTAAAGCTTCTGAAATTAGAATTTTCCATCTGAATCAACTCTGAACTTCCCGAAATTCGATTCCGACTATGCGTACAAGTCATAAAACATGAAGTGAAGCCACTCAAGGCCTCAAATCGTTGAGCGACGCGTTAGAGCTCAAAACGACCGATCGGGTTGTTACATTATCCCCCACTTAAACATACGTTCATCCTCGAACGTGCCTAGGACTATCCGTAGTTGTCCAAAATCACTATTTAACACCTCGTGCACCTACCTGTGCCACCACAACCCATGTGAGCACATTAGCTCGAGCCAAACTGAATATCCTCCCTATAACCTTAGCTAACAAGCCTTAGAACTAAATTCCAACATCCAGATATCTCCACAAGACCCGATTCTAACATACGAACACGTCATCAATCCCTACACACTGTACCAAAACCTGATCATGCACCTATGCTGAAATCACACCATGCACCACATAAGTCGACTGCCCATAATAACATCCTCCGACCATAATAGCTGAACTTCCACGAATCTGATGCACGCAATACACCTCATGACACATATAAGCCCTGTTCCAACTATTGCAATGCTGCCACGACGAAATAGATGCGTAGAAACTCATTACCACCTACCAAATTAATAAATCATTGGGGTCTCTCCACCTGACAAGAATCATTACCTCATTTTGAACTGAATAACGATATTTTCTCCTTAATATACCCTACATAAATCCGATTGTACTGACCTCAGGTCTAATAACCTCGTCTCACCCAGTACAAGCTGCTTGGGCAATAAGCCACCTCACACACCGTCTAAAATCTCATACAGCGCCAACAAGCTACAACTTAAATATGACACATAAGGAAGAACGAACTCTGGAAAAGAACTACCCAACTCGTGTAACGAATAAAACAACTGAAAAGATGCTATGAACCTTTCTCAAGGAATGAGAAACAAAATACACAGAAATAAGTATAGGAAACCGTACTTAACATCTCACTGTTACGGCATGCAACCCGATCAAAGCATGACATTGTTGCGGCGTGCAAACCGATCCAAACATGATACCGTTGCGGCATGCAACCCGATCCAAACAATATACATGTGGTGGCGTGCCACCCAATCCACACATAACAATAAATAAGGAAGTGGCCATCAAGCCATAATGCTTATTCCTACAAAATACCCGAATATCGACCACAAACATGCCAAGTGCAAAAATATAACCCTGGGGAGATAGATAGAGCCATACAACTAAGGTGCAATAAATGACCTGCATCTCAAGAGCCATCCTGCTCATATAACACCACTACACGAGATCACAACACATGTGTGAATAATCAAGCTATCTCATAACCCACATGGCACAATAGAGTATTACATGGAATAGATGACGACGGGAATACATCCAACGCCCGAAGACTCCCCCGCAAGCAATGCTATGCCGAACGAACACATCCGACCTGATGTAGAACACACATTCACATTAGACCCACCAACGGACCCCAAGCCAATTCCGATCATCCCATACTGGGCCAACAGCCTTTCAAGGATCCACAATGGCCCTATTCATGACACATACGAGCAGTCGTCCCAATCCAGAACAAACTCCCATAATTCACAACCAAAGGAATAGAGCGCCTTCCAGACATAAACTCTCACATTAACGATAGTACCATAATCTCCATGATTGGTTTCAATCTTTAACAATCAAGTGACTAATATGTCACACTTATACAATTTTCCCGTAGGATACGCTCCCATGACCTTCCGCACCATGTAGAAAAGTCTGGACCTCCTCACCACCAACCGTACTAATTTTGTAAAGCCAACCAAGAGTCCGCAAATCAATACACAAAGCCTCTTACACATGACACCGTTCTCAGGTGACACTAAAGAAAATGCCAGCTTACTCTGAACATCTGAATTCTTCCCTGCTCATACGGGCTCGTGACATTTTTGTCAACACCAAACCGCAACCTTGATCCTCAACTTCCAATTCCCATGTAGCTCACTGCACCTATCGCGTCGCTACGCGAGAGTACAAGAATTCATCATAACCCATGAACTACTAGTAGAATAAACAATTCATTGGCTAGAATCCCTTTCACTCAACTCATTTCAGAAAAACCATTGCAATACGTAACTGAATTCCCATAACCCTAGAAAATACAAACCTCGAGTCATGGTTTAAACCGTCATAACTCTTCCGGGATCCATCTATACATAACAGGGCCATTAGAATCAAATACCTCTCAAATAAATTAAATTATGGTGGGTGTCAAGCCCTCACGTACAACCAATAACCAACTGTATAACTTAATGCGCCGAAGGAACTAATCATTACCATAATCATGCTGATTTATACCATTACCAACCGACCCAACTTCCTCCAATTTACTCTTAACATGCCTTGGAAATAATAATAATAATAGCTCCATTCAAAAACATAACGAAACTTGATCAACAGTCATCTCGAGTGACTCAAATCACGAGATCTCATTGTCTCAATACCTACTGCTACAACTCGATCCTTAACCACACAACGGATCTAAAATCCTTAGACACCGCGCTTACTTCCTTAAACCCATTAGAACCACTAATAGGAGTCACCCACTTTGACCTGGTCCCGAGTATAATAAAACTCCAATGCTTTGTTAGCACATGAACACTCCCAAAGAAGCAACCGGATAAATTCTTTTCATTGCACATCACATCCACAAGAAGCATAAACTCTGAGTCTTCCCAAAACATGCACGTGAATTGATAAAGCAAAATATAGCACATATTCATCAAGTTCTTTGCTCGAATTACCCCTGATATTTTCTTTTCTTAGTCATATTTAATCCACCAATGCACCGATAACCAGAAACCGCACAAGCAAACAACCACGAGATCCAATCGTAGGCGGTGGTCTCCCCCACTTAGCTTTAAGCTACAATCACATAAATCTAGAGCCCACAAAGATTCCTCCTTCTCAATTACCATGATCTCGCACCGTTAACCCGCCACATTTCTCGTAATATCTTGTTAAACTTCTCATAAACATTCCAAATTATTAGCCACGATCGCATATTTGACCTTCTGCCGGGTAGTAAGTAGAACTCCTCGTAGAAACTTTATCAAAATCACGCAACCGCTAACTTGCTCATAGGAGATATCCCACCAGTGGAATTCCATACCGATATCTTCCAACAACGCTGCACTGGGTATACCTACCACGAAATCAGTAAACTCTCTTGTGCCCATGCTCACCCACCAACTATAAAAGTTTGTTCATTCCCCATTGACATCGTTTGAAAGTCCGACAATACATTTCCAAACTCAAAGTCACGTCATATCCCATAACGAAAATCAAGCTTAACACCCCTCTTCATTCTAAGAAAACTCATTTCTGTCATATTCAACCTTCCCCAGCATAGTATCCAACATCCCAAATAGAATCCCTGGACCTAGTTACTGTTCACCACGATTCCCAAATCGCTCTAAACATTTCTCAAGGCACATGGCTATCCAACCACAGAATCCATATGGTGCTCTGCCACTCTCACTTCGGTTAAACCGTCTCCTCTAAGAAACTTCTCAACCTCTAATTTTCATACTTGACCTACTAGCAATTCAACCACTGCGAGACACCTCCCACCATGTCCTTCCTCATCATTCGCTGCCCAAATGCTGCCCCAAATCAAAATCCTTCTCTGTAGCACCTGAACTAATAAATTGCTACCAACTCTAAGCCTCCTCAAAGATCATTTCCCTCGAGTCATCAACATTAGAAGCACTGATTCGACTCTGAAGCCAACATATACCGCCATATCTGATAACCGCTCCTTAGGTACCATTCTACAACACCCTGCCCCAAAGGAAAATAAAATGAGGCCCTAACACCCATAGGCCTTAATGTGTTCCAACAAGGATAGCGACGCCACACCACAAATAAGAATTCCACCACGCTCAGAAATATCAAGTCTCGTTACTCCATCAACCAGATCCCGAACAACCATACTCCAATTGCCTTTCCTCCGCTGAAATTAAATGTCGAACCACTAAACCATGCACTGAAAAATCCTCCTTTCGAGTCATTCACTGCCTCGACACATGAACAAGTACCCTACCATTACACCTACACTATACAATAACAACGCATGAACATCATAATAATCTGAGCATAGCCCCAAAACCATAGGAAAAACAAGTACTAGGCTAAAACAATAGAACACCCTTCCGCAAAGCGACGATAATAGCCTGCCCGAATACGCAGGGAGAAACATCCTACACCATGACTTCAGTACCACAACAACTCCTCGGTTCCCAATTGGTAACAAGTGCTCTACGCCGCGATTAATTGAGTAGGAATGAAATGAAGGCATAAGCTTTAGTGGAATCAAATCGCACGATGAGGAATCAAGAAGGGAAGTGCTTCTAACATCCCTGTAGCCTCTCGAAGATAATTACAAACGTCTTCGTACTAATCTGCAAGACTCTACTAGACTCGCTCATGACTCGTGATACCCATGTGAACCTAGAGCTCTGATACCAAGCTGTTGTAACGACCCGACTTGTCATTTTGAGAATTAGCATTCTGTTCGGTGGTTTAAGGTCTTGAGCATCTTTGAAATGTGTATTATGGCTTGCGAGGGTGGTCAAGTTTGGTTTTACGGATGATTCAGGATTTAATTGAAAGAACAATTCTTGTTTTGGAAGCTTAAGTTGAAATAATTGATCGGATACTAAATTATGTGAAAACGACCTCGAAATGGAGTTTTAATGATTATAATAGCACTGTATGGTGATTTTGGACTTAGGAGAGTGTCCAAAAATATTTTTGGAAGTCCGTAGTGGAATTTGGCTTGAAATGGCAAAATTTGAATTTTTGGAAAGTTTGAACGGGGAGTTGACTTTTTGATATCGGGGTCGAAATCCAGTTCTGAAAATTTTCATAGCTTCGTTGCATAATTTATGACTTGTGTGCAAAATTTAAGGTCAATCGGACGTGATTTGATAGGTTTCGGTATTTAATGTAGAAGTTGGAATTTCGTAGTTTCATTAAGCTTGAATTGGGGTATGATTCGTGGTTCTAGCATTGTTTGATGTAATTTGAAGTTTCAACTAAGTTCGAATGATGTTTTAGGAATTGTTGGTATGAATTGACGGGTCCTGAGGGACTTGGTTGAATTTTTGGATCATTGGTTGGGAGACAAGTAAAGTTAAGAAATTTGGGAGTTTGATCATGGTCAATATCAAGTCAAGACGACCTCTTTTCAGTGTTTTGAGTGCGTGAGCAGGTCCGTAGCAAGTTTTATAATTGAAATTCGTATATAGTTTGTGTCCGGGAGTATCCGGATGAGTTTCAGGGTGGTTTCAGATCATTTCGGAGAAGTTTGAGTTTGCTAGTTTCTGGTGAGGTACTGTTCATTCGCAATTGCGAACCATTTATCGCAATTACAAAAACACTTTTCATTCACAATTGCGAACCATTTATCGCAATTGCGAAAATGCTGTTCATTCGCAATTGCAAACCATTTAACGCAATTTGCGAAAACACTCTTCATTCACAATTGCGAACCATTTATCACAATTGCGAAAACACTGTCCATTAGAGGTACTGTTCATTCGCAAATGCGAAGTTTTTGTCCCCAAATGCGAACTTGGATAAAATGTTTAAGATCTCTATTTTTGACGAATTGGAGCTCGGGAAGAGGCGATTTATGGAGGATTTTCAAGGAAAACCGCGTGGTAAGTATTCTTAACTCAATTTTGGTTAAAATACCTGAATCCATTGATGTTTTTATCCCGAAATCACTGAATTGGGTTGAAAATGGTATAAATTTTAATAGACTTTAACTGAGGTATTGGAGGTCGAGTTGATGTCGGAATTTGGTAAAATTTGTATGGTTGGACTCGTGGTTGGACGAGCGTTCATATTCGTAACTTTTGTTGGGTTCCGAGACGTGGGCTCCACTGTCTTTTTTTGGGTAAAATTTTGGATTTTTATGGAAAAATTGTATTTTCATATGGAATAATTCCTATAATTTTTATGGGCTGAAACGAATTAATTGTGACTAGATACGAGGCTTTCGGAGACCAATTCTTGAGGCACGGGCATATCGGAGTGAGAATTACACTGTTCGAGGTAAGTAACACTTCTAAACTTGGTTCTGAGGGTATGAATCCCCGAATTGGTATTATATAAATTATTTGGAGGTGACGCACACGATATTTGACGAGCGTGTGGATGTGCACCATATAAATTATGACTTGAATAAATCCCGTGAAGTTGTAAAATTAAAGAATCATGTTATTATCTAAACATGTTCCACGTGTTAGAGAAATGGAGATGAAGCTCTTATTAAATATCATGTTTAGGCTACGTGCCGATATTTTGGAACCCATGGGGTCATGTTGCTGTTGAATTAATTGTTTTAAAAATGTACATTTCACACTCAGTCATATGCATCCATTGTGAGAATATTTATGGGATCGAGGCTGCCCGCCTGGAGTAGGCCATATCGGCTTTATACATATTATTATTATTATTATTATGGGATCGGGCTGCACGCCGCAGCAGACCTAATATGCTTTATTATTATGGGATCGGGCTGCACGCCGCAGCAAGCCTTATAGGCTTTATTATTATATGGATCGGGGCTGCCCGCCTGCAGCAGGCCTTATAGGCTTTATTATTATATGAATCGGGGATGCCCGCCTGCAGCAGGCGTTATAGGCTTATTTATTATACGGATCAGTACTGAGAGACTGACTATTAGTCTATGTGTGTGTGTGTGTATATATATATATATTGGATGGAATATCCCTGGGCCGAATTGGCCATAAACAGTACCAAGTGACCGAATGATTTGTGACCAGTATTACATGAGATCTTTCCACTGAGATGTCATATTCCTCATATCATGCAGTATTGATCTATTTCACTTGTACTGAGTTTAACTGTTGAGCTTGAAAGCATGTCTATATTTATGTACCATTATTTATACTAGACTATACCTGCGGAGTTCATCATTACTTTCAGCCCAGAGGTTAGTCTTGTTACTTATTGAGTTGGTTGTACTCATACTACACTCTGCACCTCGTTTGCAGATCCAGGTGCTTTCGGACACGACGACTGTTAGATTTCAGAGTACTATCAGTTGGAGACTATCAAGGTAGCTGCTTGGCGTCCGCTGACCTTGTCTCTCTTTCCTTCAGTTATTGTACTGTTCTATACTTTGAGACATTGGTTTTTATCAGTCAGACATTGTATTCATATTAAATGCTCATGTACTCAGTGACACCGGGTTTTGTGAGTGTTATATTTGTATTTGTGAGATTTCTTCCGCTAAATATAATTATTATGTTTTCAAATTTTAAAAGATATGGTGGTTTATTGAGATTGTCGGCTTGCCTAGTATTGAGATAGGTGCCATCACGACAGGTGAGATTTTGGGTCGTGACAAGTTGGTATCAGAGCCTAGGTTACACATGTCTCACAAGTCATGAGCAAGTGTGTAGTAGAGTGTTGCGGATCGGTATGATGACGTCCATACTTATCTTCGAGAGGCTACAGGGCATTTAGGATAATTTCCCATCTTTCTTTCCTTATCATGCGAAATTGAATCAGCTTGAAATATAACTATTTGAATTCCTTCCACGCATTCGTATGCGCACATGAGCACTCAATATCAGTTGTGCATCTCCGGCTTATAATTCCATGAATGAGGTTCGAGATGAGTATTCTGTGTTTTGCTGATGGGCCAATCTAGAGGACTTGAGGCCAGGTTTAGACCGCAGCTTAGGCTCGGTAGCTTCAGTTGTAACTTGTACATTTGGACTCATATGTCCGGTGATGTCCCTACGAGTGAAATTTGTGGCTTGATGAGCGGTAGAATGGCTTTGTGATGAGTATGATGTGATTGCGGGATGTGATATGACGATTTGAATGTGATGAGAAGTGTTTCCTTGAAATGTAAAGGAAGGGCCATTGGGTGAATGATTTTTCATTTTGATGTGACGTACAGTCTCGAGTATGAATGTTTTGGGGTATGATTCGTGGTTCTAGCATTGTTTGATGTAATTTGAAGTTTCGACTAAGTTCATATGATGTTTTAGGACTTGTTGGTATGAATTGACGGGTCCCGATGACTTGGTTGAATTTTTGGATCATTGGTTAAAGGACTAGTAAAGTTAAGAAATTTGGGAGTTTGACCATGGTCAATATCGGGTCATGACGACTTCTTTTCAATGTTTTGAGTGCGCGATCAGGTCCGTAGCATGTTTTATGATTGAAATTCATATATGGTTTGTGTCCGGGAGTATCCAGATGAGTTTCAGGGTGGTTTCAGATCATTTCGGAGAAGTTTGAGTTTGCTGGTTTCTGGTGAGGTACTGTTCATTCGCAATTGCGAACCATTTATCGAAATTGCAAAAACACTGTTCATTCGCAATTGCGAACCATTTATCGCAATTGCGAAAACACTGTTCATGGGAGGTACTGTTCATTCCCAAATGCGAAGTTTTTGCCCGCAAATACGAACCTGGACAAAATGTTTAAGATCAGAAAATGGGACTTCGTCCCATTTTCCATTTTGGACGAATTGGTGCTCGGGAAGAGGCGATTTATGGGAGAATTTCAAGAAAAACCATGGGGTAAGTGTTCTTAACTAAATTTTGGTTAAAATACCTGAATCCATTGCTGTTTTTATCCCGAAATCAGTGAATTGGATTGAAAATGGTAGAAATTTCATAGACTTTATCTGAGGATTTGGAGGTCGAGTTGATGTCGAAATTTGGTAAAATTTGTATGGTTGGACTCGTGGTTAGATGAGCGTTCATATTCCTAACTTTTGTCGAGTTCCGAGACGTGGGTTCCACTGTCGATTTTTGGGTGAAATTTCGGATTTTTGTGGAAAAATTGTATATTCATATGGAATAATTCCTATAACTTTTATAGGCTGAAACGAATTAATTGTGACTAGATACGAGGCTTTCGGAGACCAATTCTTGAGGCAAGGGCATAACGGAGTGAGAATTACACTGTTCGAGGTAAGTAACACTTCTAAACTTGGTTCTGAGGGTATGAATCCCCGAATTTGTGTTATATAAATGGTTTGGAGGTGACGTACACGATAGTTGACAAGCGTGTGGACGTTCACCATATAAATTGTGACTTGAATAAATACTGTGAAGTTGTAAAATTAAAGAATCATGTTATTATCTGAACATATTCCATGTGTTAGAGAAATTGAGATGAGCCTCTTATTAAAGATCATGTTTAGGCTACGTGCCGATATTTTGGGACCCATGGGGTCGCGTTGCTGTTTAATTAATTGTTTTAAAAATGTACATTTTACACTCAGTCATATTCATCCATTGTGAGGATATTTATGGGATCGGGGCTGCCCGCCTGCAGTAGGCTATATCGGCTTTATATATATATATATATATATTATTATTATTATGGGATCGCGCTGCACGCCACAGCTGGTCTTATAGGCTTTATTGTTCTGGATCGGGGCAGCACGCCGCAACAGGCCTTATAGGCTTTATTATTATATGGATCGGGGTTGCCCGCTTGCAGCAGGCCTTATAGGGTTATTTATTATACGGATCTGGACTGCCCTCCTACAGTAGGCCATATCGGCTTTATATTACACTTGGTGCTGAAGGAGCCCCTCCGGAGTCTGTACACACCCCCAGTGAGCATAGATGATTGTATATATTTGAGATGGATTTTCCCAGGGCATGGACTTGCCTTACTTATTTATAATGTGATGAATTTACCTGGACATGGATCTTGTCCGTATCATTTACATTTTGGGATAAATTTCCCAGGGTTGGATTGGCCTTATACGGTACTGAGAGACTGACTATTAGTCTATGTGTGTGTGTGTATATATATATATATATATATATATATATATATATATATATATATATATATATATATATATATATATATATATATACTGGATGGAATATCCCTGGGCCGAATTGGCCATAAACAGTACCGAGTGACCGAATGATTTATGACCAGTATTACATGAGATCTTTCCACTGAGATGTCATATTCCTCATATCATGCAGTATTGATCTATTTCACTTGTACTGAGTTTAACTGTTGAACTTGAAAGCATGCCTACATTTATGTACCATTATTTACACTAGACTATACCTGCGGAGTTCATCATTACTTTCAGCTCAGAGGTTAGTCTTGTTACTTATTGAGTTGGTTGTACTCATACTACACTCTGCACCTCGTTTGCAGATCCAGGTGCTTTCTGACACGACGACTGTTAGATTTCAGAGTACTATCAGTTGGAGACTATCAAGGTAGCTGCTTGGCATCCGCTGACCTTGTCTCTCTTTCCTTCAGTTATTGTACTGTTCTATACTTTGAGACATTGGTTTTTATCAGTCAGACATTGTATTCATATTAGATACTCATGTACTCAGTGACACTGGGTTTTGGGAGTGTTATATTTGTATTTGTGAGATTTTTTTCGCTAAATATAATTATTATGTTTTCAAATTTTAAAAGATATGGTGGTTTATTGAGATTGTCGACTTGCCTAATATTGAGATAGGCCGTGATGGCGCCTAACGCTGCTGTCAGACAAGCCAACGATGATTGATCAACTTCATTACTCATTTTTATTACTTAAAATCATAATTCCCATTAATTAAATAGTATAAAATGAAGGTCCATGGTGAAATGATAATAATTACGTGAACTACCATACTAAACATCCATTAGGAACCTCTAAAATCCGGTGTCACAAGTGCATGAGCATCAACAAGTAAATATAATAAAATACAACATCTGTCTGGAATACAAGTTGGACAAGAGAATATAAATAATGTTGATGGAGACTCTGTATGCTGCGGATCGTAATATAGAATGCAACTCACCGTAAAGTCTCCGCAATAGCTGGGCCTCTGCGCCCAAGAGACCACCAGAAATGTAAACCTGCACAATAAGTGCAGAAGTGTAGTATGAGTACGTAAATCAACGTGTACCCAGTAAGTATCTAGCCTAACCCCAGAGAAGTAGTGACAAGGGGTCTACATCGACACTTACTAGTGGTCCAATAAATCATGTATGGTAAGAAGTAACCAAGTATGAGGAAGAGTAAATAAACTGTATAAACCAATATAAATACGAGGTACAATCGTCCTCTGAACGGTAAACTCAAGCTCTCAATTAGCAGTTACCTCCTCAACCGGAGTATATATAAAATGGACCTCACCAGATAGGTCGTCACAACGCAAATCAGGAAACAAACACACGGATATGCTAATTTCTTATAATGATATTACACACGACGCTGCCAAGGGGAACAGCCTGATCCATAAGAGTGTTTTATAAAAATGTCGTGGAAAATGGCCCGATACTATCATAATGTGTGCACTGCCGAGGGTCGAACGACACGAACCATAGATGCATCTATTATATTGCCGAGGCAAAGGGCCCGCTCCCACAAGAGTGTGGTACATAATTCTGTCGAGGCAAACTACCCGATCCTATTAGAATAAGAAGCTTTAACGGATCCCTGACCTCACTCACGAATAAACGTGTGAGTTATGAATTTTAAGGTAAACCTTGCGATGAATATGCACAATGTAGGAGAAATTCATAAGGTAAGCACAGATAATTCCATAGATTATCAAGTAGCTTGTCACATCTCTACAATAGTGAATCTATCACCATATGCAAGTCTAGTCTCAAGTCGTAACGCGAAATAAAGGAATTTAAACGAGCAAAGATAACTCAAATACTACAATTATAGCATGGCATGAACCCAAGTCTACCCGGACATAATCAGAAATTCTAGCATACGCACGGACACATGTCACCTCAGACGTGCGTAACTCCCACAACATGTAGCACATAAGAATATAACACCTACGGGGTAATTTCCCCCTCACAAGGTTAGACAGGAGACTTACGTCGCTCCGAAGTTCCATAACTGGCTCCAACGCCTCTCTAACACCTCAAACCAAATGCACATCGATCCGAACTAGTCAAACAATCATGAAAAACCAATAAAAATATACTCCAACATCATAATTAATTTATTTATAATAATTCCCAACTCCGCTCGAAAAGTCAATAATGTCAACCTTCCGGCCCACGTGCCCAGATTCCGAAAATTATTATAAATAAATATTACCCATAACTCATATGGTCTATATCCAGAAAATCATCCAATTTCATCCATGAATCGACCGTCAAATCAAGGATTTACCATTTCTCAAATATGGGGCTCAAAATCCTAATTTCCACAATCTAAACACGGATAAGAATAATAAACAACGGAAATAATAATGATAAACATCGAAATAAAGGTCAGATATTTACCCCCTTGTTGAGACTAGAATAACGGCGCAAAAATCACCTCAAATGGAGCTCTAGAACTCAAGATATGCCCAAAATACTAAAATTCTCGGTTTAAAACACTCTCCAGATGATTTTTCTTCATTGCGTTTGTGGGAGACCTTCGCGTCCGCGAATAGAAATTTTTCGCATTGAGCGATCAACCCAGAAATTCTTCATCGCGTTCGTGAAGAACAAAGCTTCACACCAGAAGCTAGCAATTTCGTCCAACACTAAAATGGACATAAATCTCTCATACGACATCGGAATTCGACGATTCTTGTTGCTATGGATCTGTAATTACGATACGGATATGGTTTAATCTAATCACAAATTAAATGTCGTTTTATTAATATAGTGCCCTTTATGCCCAAAGAAACGACACTGAAACATCAAATAAGAGCACGACACCATCCAAACACATCCGAAACACACCTGAGGCTCCCGGGACCCCATCCAATCACACAAACCAGTCCCAAAACATAACACGAACATACTCTAGGCCTCAAATCATACCAAACAACATCAAAACCATGAATCGTTGATCGAAACCTTCTCTAAACTTTCAAACATTCAAACTTTGACGAACGCATCTGGTTCATATTTAAATATTTCGGAATGACGCCAAACTTTGCGTGCAAGTCACAAATCACGATACGAACCTATTCCAAGGCTTGGAACCTCAAACAGACATCGATAACATCAAAATACACTTCAAACCAAACTTATGAAATTCTAATACCTTCAAAATGCCAACTTTCCATAATAAGCATCGAAATGCTCCCAGACCACCCGATACTCAACCCCAACACACACCCAAGTCCGAAATCATCATACGAACCTATTGGAACCTTTAAATCCCAATTCCGAGGTCGTTTACTCAAAAGTCAAATCTTAGTTAATTCTCCCAACTTAAAGCTTCTGAAATTAGAATTTTCCATCCGAGTCAACTCTGAACTTCCTGAAATTTGATTCCGACTACCCGTACAAGTCATAAAACATGAAGTGAAGCCACTCAAGACCTCAAATCGCCGAGCGACACGTTAGAGCTCAAACTCGGTCGGGTTGTTACAAATACAACATCTATCAAGAATGTAAATAAGACATGATAAAATAAATAGTATGATGGAGGCTCTGTGGACTATGATGCATAGCCTGGAATGCAGCTCACATGAAGTCTCCTCAACAGCTGTGCCTACGCGCCAAGATGATCATCAAATGAACTTGTCAGATCCTGCACATTTAGTGCAGAAGTGCCATATGAGTACGTAAATCAACACGTACCCAGTAAGCATCTAGCCTAACCCCGGAGAAGTAGTGATGAGGGGTCGACATCGACACTTACAAGTGGTCCAATAAATCAATTTGATAAATCATAAATAGATAAGAGTACAATAATAGTAGTGAGGTAAATCTGTAACTAGCACAATCTTCCAAAATTTCTTTTAACAATATCAATTTCTCAATCTCATAGTCTATCTCGACAGCTCGGAAATATCAAGTGCTAATAACAAACTGATAAAAACTTCCATATAAAAAGCAAGGCATCAGTTGAAGGAAATCCTCGCAAATATTCGGATTGCTAGCGATATAACGCATGATTATGCCAAGGTCATACAACCAGATCTCAGAAGGAATATGATACTGCCAACGCGATCGGCCAGATCCCATCATAACGTGTACACTGTCGAGGGTCGAGCGGCACGAACCATAGATGCATCTATTATACTGCCGAGGAGAACGACCCGCTTCCATGAGAGTGTGGTACATAATCCTGCCGAGGCGTTCGGCCCACTCCACAAGAAAGGAAAGGAATTACCGAATTACGAGACACGAGCTTACGATACAGTAAATGAACACAAGGTGAGTATAACCTTTACCGTTTCTCAAATAACTTGCCAACAACTCAAGGTAATAAGGCTCGTCATAATATATATATATATATATATATTTCTAAATCAAGTTCAATTATAATTTCAATTAATTAAGCCAGCAGAATGAATCCAAATATTCCAAATTACATGGTAAAGTCCTAAGTCTACCCGAACATAAACATACTTTAGCTACGTACGAACTCTCATCACTACGTGCGTACGTAGCACCCACAACTAATAGCACATAATAATTACATCACCTAGGGGGTACTTTTCCCCTCACAAAGTTAGACAGAAGACTTACCTCGCTCCGAAGTTTCATAACCGGCTCCAATGCCTCTCAAATTATTCAACTCAAAGCCAAACGACCCGAAACTAGTCAAACAATGTGCAAATCAATCAAAATATACTCCAATGCTTATAATTAATCATATTATAAAAATTCCCAACTCCGCTCGAAAACTCAATAAAGTCAACCCTCGGGCCCACATGCCAAGGTTCCGAAAATTTTCGAAGATAAACTTTACCCATGATGCCATGAACTCAAATATATGAATTATTTCTAATTCCATGTCCAATTTCGTAGTCAAAATTCAAAAATACTAATTTCTAGGTTTTATACCAAAATCCTAAATTTCTACTAATTTTCATGTTTAAATCCTTATAGAATCCAAGTATTTAACTTATAATAAGTGGGAATAACTCACCTCACAATGGATGATGAAATTCTCCCCTCCAATAGCTCCAAAAATCGCCCAACCAAATGAAAATGTGAGAGAAATGGGCTAAGTCTCGGATTAAAAATACCCCACTACCCAGCTACTTTCGCACCTGTGGACGAATTTGTCGCACCTACTATCTCGATTTTGCGAGGAAAAGCTTGCTTCTGCGAAGTACACTGCCCAGCTGCTCCAGCGTACCTGCGACAGAATGTTCGTTTCTGCGTAAACGTAGGTGAGAGCCACCATTGCGCTTCTGCGCTCCTTCAGCCCAAGGCCCCTTCCCGCTTCTGTGACCAACAGCCCGCACCTGCATGCTCGAAGGTGCAGAAAATCCCTGGCACCTGCAGAACCACAGCCTCTCACCCAGCACCGCTTCTGCGACCCCTTCTCCGCATCTGTGACTTCGCAGGTGCGGAATTTCCTCGCACATGCGCCCCCAAACCTTCTTCATGAAAATATCACATGCGACGACGCCCTGTGCACCTGTGTGACCGCACCTGCGGCCACTCCTTCCTCAGGTGCGATTACACCAGTCTTCAGCAGCAACAACATCTCCTCAAATCTGAATTCCAATCCATTTTCAATCCATTTCAAACTCGAGGCCCCCGGGACCCCATCCAAATGTACCAACACATCCCAAAACGCGATACGGACTTAGTCGAAGCCTCAAATCATGTCATACAACATCAAAATTATGAATCGGCGGTGAAAAACCTTTCTTCCAACTTTCCAACCTTCAAACTTCATCGAACGCATCCAAATTACGCTTAAACATTCCGGAATGACGCCAAAATTTATGCACAAGTCACAAATCACTATACGAACCTATTCCAAGGCTTGGAACTCCAAACGGATATCGATAACATCAAAATATACTTCAAACCAAACTTATGAAATCCTAGAACTTCCAAAATGCCAACTTTCCATAATAGGCGCCGAAATGCTTTCAGACCACCCGATACTCAACCCGAACATACGCACAAGTCCGAAATCATCATACAAACCTATTAAAACCTTCAGATCCCCATTCCGAAGTCGTTTACTCAAAAGTAAAACCGTAGTCAACCCTTCCAACTTAAAGCTTCCGAATTTAGAATTTTCTTTCCAAATCAACTCCGAACTTTCCGAAATTTAATTCGGACCACACGTACAAGTCATAATACCTGAAGTGGGACTACTCAAGGCCTCAAACCACAGATCGATGTGCTAGAGCTCAAAACGACCGATCGAGTTGTTACACTAATAAAATGAAAGAAATGTCTAACATGTTTGATTGGTTAATGTGATTTGTTTGAGAACTAAATATATCCTAATGTCTTATTAATGGTTAACTGGATAAAGTTAAGTTGTAGTCCTGAAGAAATATGTGATTAAACTTTGTGTAATTCATTATATCAAAACTTATACTATTACATGAGATTTTTATCCACTTGATTTTATCATTTTAATTTAAAAATATTTTAAGTTTTAATAGAAATATAATTATTAATCAAACTCCAAACCTCAAACCCCAAAATCATATAACCTTATACATTGTTTAATTACATATGATAGTGTTTATATTTTATTATCGGGTAAATGAGTCAAATAAAGTTAATTGTTAGTTTCAGTTAAATATATAATTACATTTCAAGTCCAAAACTACCCAACAGAGCTAGCGTAACCATCAAAACTCTATTCTGAAGTCATTTAATCATAGATTGACATCTGGTCAATCATTTCAACTTAAGCTTTCAACCTTGAGACTAAGTATCTTATTCCATTTTGAATTCACTCTGAACTTAAACCGACTACCCTGGAATGTCACATAATAGATATAAAGTACAAAATGAGCAGTAAATGGGGAAACGAGGCTACAACTCTCAAAAATGACCGGTCGGCTTGTTACACCTCAATCTAGTAGTCCACCACCCATCACCCGCTTCTCTGCCCTAAAAAACACAGGAGCTCTTAATTCAGAAACATGCAGCATGAACAAGAAGATTAACCAAGACAAAAATGTTCAAAGGAGACAAAAGGACTAGTATAAATTACTACATAGCAGCGAAATTGAAGGTATATCGTTTCTCTTCTCTTCAAATCCTTACTTAGAGAAATCAATTCTCAAAATTTTTCCCAAAATTTTGGTCAACGCACCCATCTTGTGTGATCGGATCCGAAACAGATCCCATACCCTTACCTATGTCAGTGTCATGTCGACACAGGTTCGGCACCCAAATTGCCGTGTCCGAGCAACTTAGGTTCAAAGTGCACAAATGTTGCACCACAAGGCGATGGGTACTCAAGTCCTCCCCATGCCGCACAATTATCATTCACTAACTATTCCACGCAAATCCAGTAATTGAACATGGCGAAGTGACTTAACCTTAGTGCAAGCAAGTAACACATGGTCCTTAATCTCTACAACTAATACACTACACTAGCTAATTCTAACAAAGTGATACAATATACATAATACAGGATACATGGTGTGGGTGGTGTAGTTATGGCATGCGAACATTAAAGACAAGCTTCGGGTTATGTAAAACCACCCCCAAACACCCCACACTTAGCCTGACATCACATATAACTACATTCGGCTACTCAGACTTCACCAGTGCACGGTTTACTCTTTCAAGCATTTTATCAAGCACATAGTGGTCATTAAGTGTGTGCACTCCAATTCAACAATGGTGAAACATGGTGGTCCTCCCAAATTTTAAACAAAATAGAGGGAATTGTAGTTTACACATTCCGTATACAACTTCAAAACTAGTGTTTAATAACCAATTTTATTCCACAATAGGGCCACCCACCATAGAAAATAAGTTCTAAGAAGCAACTTATAGGGGAATTTGGGTTGGGTCGTTTGGGGGGGGGGGGATGGGAAATATAATCCACAAAATAAAAGAAGAAGGGAGATGGGAGAACATACCTGGAGGGATTGGAGATGAATGTAAGAAAGAAACTAGAAAAGTGAGATGGAGATTGAGAGAGAAGCGGGCAGAGAGAGATAGAGTAGCGGGGAGAACGGGTGAGAAAGAGAGAGAGAGAGATTTAGGGGTTAGAGTTATTTTTTAATTTGAGTGGAAATGGGTATGGGTTATTAGGTATGGGTTATTAGGTGAGGGTAGATGGGTATTCGAGTCGGGTTTTATGGTTTAATGGGTGTTTTAACTAATAATGTGGAAAAGAAAAGAAAACAAATTTAAACATTACCTTCCACCCCCCAACCCAGCGCGTCGCGCTAGGCCTGGCGCTAGGAAAAAAAACCTTTTTGTTTTGTGCGCCCCAAGTAGCGCCCAAAGTAGCGTTGGGCGCTACTTTTGTGATTTTCTGCCTTTATTTTTAAAAATGAAATCCCCGATCCCCCGAGCACTTAATATATCCATTTATTTCACATCCCACACCATTCTACCTATGATTTCTACGATTACAAAGAAAATAACAACTCTAGTCTACTCTAACTAAAAAAACGAAAAGCTAAGCTACAAAAATAATAAAAATTGGGTTGCCTCCCAACAAGCGTCTGATTTAACATCGCGACACGACGCAGGGCCTCGCTTACTCATCAGCGAGTATTACTTTGTACTTCTGATGATCAGTGACACCTCCTAATAGTGCTTTATTCTTTGCCCATTCACTAAAAAATTTCTTTCACCGTTTAAAACTCAAGTGCATCATAAGGAGTGACTCTCACCGCCTCAAATGGACCTGACCAACTTGATTTTAACTTCCTAGGAAATAGCTTAAGCCTTGAATTGAACAATAGTACCTTTTGGCCTGGTTCAAAGTGACGTAGATTGATACGCTTATCATGCCATCTTTTTGTTTTCTCTTTGTAAAGCTTAGCATTTTTAGAGGAGTGCAGCCTGAACTCATCTAACTCATTCAACTACAAGAGACTCTTCTCGCCCGCGGCTTCAAAGTCCATATTTAACGTTTTAATCGCCCAATACACCTTCCCATAAACAAGCTTATATGGGGATGCCCCAATTGGTGTTTTGTATGCAGTTATATATGCCCACAAGGCATCATCTAGATTTCCAGCCCAATCTTTCCTGTTCACACTCATTGTCTTCTCTAATATCTGCTTTATTTCTCTGTTGGACACTTCAACTTGTCCACTTATTTGCAGATGATATGTTGTGGAAACTCTATGGTGGACCCCATATTTGGCTAGAAGGTTATTCAACAACCGATTGCAGAAATGTGTCCCTTCATCACTAATCAAGGCATGTGGAGTCCCAAACCTTGAGAATATATTTTTCTTCACAAAAGTAGCTACCACCTTGGCATCCTTGGTTTGAAATGTGATCACATCTACCCATTTTGACACGTAGTCAAACGCTAGCAAGATGTATTTGTTTCATATAGACAATGGAAATGGTCCCATGAAGTCTATCCCCCACATATCAAAAATCTCTACCTCCAGGATGTTATTCAAAGGCATCTCTTGTCTCTTCGTGATTGTTCCTGTTCTCTCACACTAATCATACTTCTTAGCATATGAATGGGCATCCATGAAGAATGTTGGCCAACAGAACCCAGACTGTAAAACCTTTGCTGCTGTCCTATCGCCTACATGATGGCCCCCATAAGGCGAGGCATGGCAGTCATACAACACTAATTTTGCCTCTTTTTTAGGAATGCATCTCCTCATCAACTGATCAGCACATTGTCTGTACAAGAATGGCTCATCCCACTAGTAAAAGTTCACATAATAAAGAAACCTTTTCCTAGCCTCAGATTGAATTTCAGTAGGAAACACTCCACTCACAATACAATTCACATAGTTCGTGTCCCATGGAGGAGAGTCGTGGGTGATAGCAAAACGTTGCTCATAAGGAAATGTCTCTTTAATTTTTCCACCTTCCTCCACTTGCTCATGATTTTCTAGCCTTGATAGATGGTCGGCTACTTGGTTTTATACGCCCTTCCGATCTCGTATTTCTACATCAAATTCCTACAACAACAACACCTAACGTATCAATCTAGACTTGGATTCCTTTTTTGTAAATAGATACCTTATTGCCACATGATCAATATGGACTATAACTTTTGTCCCCACCAAGTAAGCCCAAAATTTCTCAAAGGCCTACACAACTGCCAACAACTCCTTTTCAATGGTGGTGTAATTCAGTTGTGCATCATTAAGAGTCTTACTCGCATAGTATATGGAGTCTTGTCCTTCCTCTAGCCTAGCACTGCTCCAATAGCATGGTCACTGGCGTCGCTTATAAGTTCAAATGGTAAGGACCAATCTGGTGCCATAATAATAAGGGCAACCACCAACTTTTATTTGAGCTCCTCAAATGTCTTCAAGCAGGCTTCATCAAAATTGAAGGTCACATCCTTTTCAAGCAACATGCACAATGGAGTAGCAATTTTTGAAAAAACTTTAATAAAGCGTCTACAGAAACTCGCGTGTCCCAAGAAACTCCGGACGCCCTTTACAGAGATGGGTGGACGTAATTTTACAACCGCCTCTACCTTCGCCTTCTCAACTTCAATGCCACTCTTTGACACTCTATGTCCCAACACGATGCCCTCTTGCACCATTAAATGGCACTTTCCCAATTTGGCACCAAATTTGTTTACAACGTGCCAACACCTTGCCCAAATTCTTCAAACAATCATCATAAGAAGACCAAAAGATTGAAAAATCATCCATGAAGACTTGTACAAATTTTTCCACCATATTAGTAAAAATGTCCATCATGCACCTCGGAAAAGTAGCCGGTGCATTACAAAGACCAAATAGCATTCGCTTGAAAGCAACAGTACCACAAGGACATGTGAAAATTGTTTTCTCCTGATCCTCCGGGCATATGATAATATGGTTGTACCCCGAATAACCATCAAGGAAGAAATAGTACTCATACCCAGCCAACCTATCCAACATTTGGTCAATCAATGGAAGTTGGAAGTGGTCCTTGCAGGTTACTTTGTTAAGCCTTTTGTAGTCAATGCAAACTCTCCACCCCATCACGGTGAGAGTAGGAATTAGCTCATTTTTCTCATTCTCTACAACAGTCATCCCCACCTTTTAGGCACACATTGCATTGGGCTTACCTAGTTGCTGTCATAAATAGGAAAGATGATACCTGCATCAAGCCACTTAATTACTTCCTTCTTCATGACATCCTTCATAATAGTATTTAACCTACTTTGTTTCTCAACATTGGGGCGATGTCCATCTTCCAAAAAACTTTATGCATGCAAAATGATGGATTGATCCCCTTGATATCAGCAATTGTCCACCTAATAGCTTTTTTATGCTCACGAAGCACTCTTAGCAGCTTTTCTTCTTGCAAATTGGTCAAGTTGGATGAGATAATCACTTGCAACATTTCAGAATTTCCCAAGTAAGCATAGTGCAGATGCGCTGGAAGAGGCTTAAGCTCTAGCTTTGGAGCTTCTTCAACAGATGGTTTAGGAGGGGTCAGAGTAACAAGTCTGTCCAACTCTTCAAATCTCTAAGCCCATGGACATACTTGCAAGACATGTTAAGGACTTGCTCAATTTCTTCCATATCATCTTCACTTTCTTCTTCATGCCCCATCAAAACTCGTTCAAGAGGATCTATGGGGCTCATATACCACACCAATGAAGTCACATCACTTTACACCACAGAAATCATGGATAACTCTTCATAGTGGGCTGGCAAACTGAGTGCTTTATACACATTGAATACCTTCACTCGATCACCCACTCTCATTGTCCTATTTCATTCACAAACAACAATAATAGCTCGGCTCGTGGCTAATAATGGACGCCCCAAAATAAATGGGACTTCCTGATCAGGCCCATAGTCTAAGATAATGAAATTAGCAGGGAATATAAAAGAACCCACTTGAACTAACACATCTTCAATCACCCCTTCAGGATGAGCAAGGGAGCGATCGGCCAACTGTAGAATCACCGTAGTTGGGCACGGCTCACCCAACCCCAACTGTCTTAAAATAGATAGCGGCATCAGATTGATGCTCACCCCAAGATCACACGAAGCTCGCCCGGCTGCGTGCTTACCAATCAAGATTTGGATAGTGAAACTACTTGGATCCTTCAATTTCTTAGGTAGCTTGCTTTGAATTCTTGAGCTACATTCTTCAGTGAGTGCCACAGTCTCAAACTCGGCCAACCTCCTCTAATTTGTCACTATGTCTTTGATATATTTGGCATATTTGGGAACTTCTTTAAAGATGTCTACCAGTGTAATGTTAGTTTGCATCTACTTCAAAATATCAAAAAAAAATTTATAAGCAGCATTATCCTTTAGTTTCTGCAATCTCTGAGGGAAAGGAGGTGGTGTCCTTGCAACTAGTGGTTAGGTTTGCTTTGCCACTGCCTCTCCAACTGGCTTCTCTGACTCCTTTGCTTTTTCTGATTCTACTTCTATGGTGGCATGTTTTTCATTAAATGTCACTTGCTTTCTTTTTTTTAATGGGACTTCTTCTAATTATCTCCCATTCCTCAATGACACCGCATTAATAGATGCCTTAGGATTAGCCTCAATGTCGCTTGGAAGAGCTCCAATTGGTCGAGTATTTTGGGCGCTGGCAAGTTGCCCAATTTGTCTCCCCAAATTTCGAATAGTTGTAGAGTGGGCTGCTGCCTGGGCCTGTTGATCAACCATCAATTTCTTTAGCATCTCCTCAATGTGACTCATCGGGTTTGTAGGTTTTTCAGCCTGTGGTGGTCTATATTGCTGTTGAGGAGCTTGTGGCCTATACTAATTTTGAGCACCTTGGTTTCCACCCCAAGAGAAGTTTGGGTGGTTCCTCCCTTTAGGATTGTAGTATTCCCATATTGGTTTGTCTGGCCCATATTTGCATTACCCACAAAACATACAGACTCTGAATTAGCTGGGCATAAGTTCTCGTGTGACCCTCTCTACATACTTCACAAAATATCTGAACCCGTTGCACTGGCTGAGCTTGTTGCTTGTTAAAAACCAAGGTCATCTTATTGACTTGGTTGGCCAATGTGGTAACCTGCGCTAAAAATACAGAAATAACATCTAACTCGAGGACCCCGCAGATTTTTGAACGGTGTCTCTGCCCATCTCTCCTTGCCAATCAGGATTACTTTTGGAGAATTTGTTCAATAAGAAACAAATTTCATCAAAGCTTTTCTCTAACACTTAACCTCCCGCTGCAGCATTCACCACAATTTTTGTCTCCGTATGGAGCCCTTCTACGAAGGTGTGAGCTTACACTTCATTTATCTAGTTGTGATGAGGACAATCTCTGAGCAGCCCCTTGAACCTCTCCCAAGATGAATATAAAGACTCCCCCGATTTCTGCTTAAAGGTGACTATCTCACTTCTAATCTTTGCAGTTTTTCCTGAAGAAAACAATCGTGCTAAAACTTTCCTCGCCAGATCATGGAATGATGTAATAGAATTAGTTGGTTCCTCCTTCAACAACCGATTTTCTTCGCCCAATAGAGAAAACGGGAACATTGTGAGCCTCACATAGTCTGGAGTGACTCTGTTAGTGATATAAGTATCACTAATATCCAAGTAGTTCAGGATGTGTTGTTGTGGATCCTCGTGTGGAAGACCTATAAACTAGCCATTTGTATGTAGTAATTGGATCATGCTCTGTTTTAACTCAAAGTGCCCAGTGATTTCGGGCTTCATAATATTGGAGGTGACATTAGCAATGCTGGGCTTCGCCACCTCCTGAACAACCATATGTTGCTCCTCTGGCATGTTCATATATAATTGAACAAGTGCCTGAAGATTATCTATGTCCCTTGCTTCACTCAACCTCCTGCAAAATGTTCTCTCAGGTTCGGGGTCAAAGCCTTGAAGTCTATCCTGGCTTCTGACCCTTCGCATTCAATCAAAGTTCCTGAGAGCAGAACAACCAATACGAAACGTTAGACTTGACTAAATAAACAACTAAAGTAAAAACTAGTAAAATAGTCAATATTCAAGTCCTCGGAAAAGGCGCCAAAAACTAGTTCCTCCCAAACACACACACAAGTATACGTGGTCGTACAAGTATTAAAGTGATAAATTGAGTGTCGAACCCACAGAGACTTGTGTTAAATACCCATTAGTTTCACCAAGAGTATTATTCAGTCGAGTCAATCAGAGTTCAAAAGTGTGATTATACTAAGCTACGATTCTAACAAGTAACTAATTAATCAAGCAGCAAAATAGTTGTTGTGTACTCAGTGGAGATGAATATTCCAAAGTTATGATCGATTCACCAATCCTATTGCGTTCTAATTAACTCTCCCTTTCATACAATTCACTCATGGTTGCTAATCAATCGAATAATTGCTCTCGTAGTATTCTCCTGAATTACTACTCGCCTATTCAAAATAGATTAACACATATATTTCTATGGAATCAATCTATTAAGAACGCATTAAGATTACGTTATTAAATTGAGCATGGTGACTAGGTATATTCCTATCCTAACCACAAATCTGCCCCCACTCAGGTTAAAATCATGCCCTCTTCAATTCTTCTCTAATATAGACGTAGCATTCCCAAGCATAGCATAGAAGATAGTAAATAGAGCATAACTGTTGGCCAGACAATTAAGCAATTAATCATAGAATTGAAGAAACAACCATATATTAGCAATTGTAATCAAGGTTAAGTCAACGTCAAAAAATAATATTCATGGCTAAATCACAATCCCAGAACTATGGGTTTTAGCCACTCATGATAAGATCAAAACAAATTCACAAGTGTTGAATAATTGAGAATACAAAGAAAAGATGAAGAAAGACTGAGAATCCTTGCTCCCGAGTGTTCCGCATGTGTATTTTTCTCTCAAAGTGGTGTCCCTCCCCCTCCAAAATATGTTTAGGCTTGTTTTTATAAGAGTTGGAGGGAGGGGGGTTCTTGGGTCGAAATAACCTTGTCCCGGTCGAGGTAGGAGAATTTTCTATCATCAGTGCCCAAGGTAGCGTGGGGCACTAGCCCTGACGCTGGGACCTTTGGAAATTCTAACTTCTGCGCCACAGGTAGCGCCCTACGCTAGCATGGGCGCTACTCTGTGGCGTTTTTCCCATTTCATTCCTTTTTTCTTCCAATCTTGCCCCTTCATCCCACATTGTCTCTCCGGATGATTCCTACACATAAAAATACCATGAAATATTGCAAATCATTACATTTCACATCTGAAATCTACGAAACATGAGTAAAATGCGAGGCATTATACATATAAATATACATACTTTAAGCCAAATATCAGGATTCCTAGGGCACCTAGGAAGGTATGCTTTTTTGAATGGTTGGCAGCGAGAGGAGCAATTTTGACAGCTTATAATCTGAGGAAGAGAGGTATTACACACATAAGCTGGTGCTATATGTGTAAATGCTCGGGGGAAGAAGTTGATTATCTTTCGTTGCACCGTTCTGTGTCATTGGGCTTGTGGAGGGTAATCCTAAACTTTTTTGGTGTTCAATGGGCGATGCCAGGCCCCGTTAGAGACATGTTGCATAGATGGCCCTGGTTTTTATAGGAGAAGAAGACAAAATGCATGGAAGATTGCTCTGTTAGCACTTATGTGGGTAGTTTGGAGGGAGAGAAATAGGAGAGCTTTTGAGGAGATTAAAAATAATTTTGCCCATTTAAGGAATAGTCTTTTGTCTTTGATTGCTTCTTGGTGCACCCATTTAGTTCCTACTAGTGTAGATGATTGAGTGTCTTTTGTAGAGAATCACGTTTTGATGTAGACTCTCTACCTTTTGGTATACCTCTTGTATATGGGAGTTTCTCTCCTTTTTAATAATATCATTTACCTTATCAAAAAAATTATTTTAGATGCCCTCTCAAAAGAAAATATATTAAAAATGGATAACTTGAACCTAAGAAGGACGGACAAAGTTGCCTATTTAAAGAAAGAAACGAGAAATTACAAGTGAAGGAGAATAAAAGATGCTTTATTTTTTAAATTAGCTTTTTCCTAGACAATCTAAATATGCATCGGACCACTTTTTCAGCAATCCAACTTGTTAATTCTTACCGATACATAAATGATGATGAAAAGATTAAAAAGGATCTCAATTAAAAACTAACTGAACAGTAAAAAATTCAAGGATAGACAATCGAAGCAAACAATTTGTCGACAAAATTATTTACTTACGCCATATCAACAACGCGTTCATTCTCCTGAGGGGCAAGGGCCATTACGGGCAGAAAAGAACTCGCACTTTGGAGCTGTAAGCAAGTAATTTGTTAGAAATAAGTATTACAGTTGCATACTACGAGCAAAGCCATCTTTTAAAGTGTAACGTCAGGATACCATGTAATGACCAGCCATATACTCGTGAGTAGCACCAACTAAAACTTGAGAATCATACACAACTAGTCCAACCTACACAATCATAAATGCATATGCTGAAAATTGAAATAAGTAAAGATACGTATGAAAATACGAAATAACATATCCAAATTGATACCTAAATAATGGGTCAATCCAAATTTCGATACCTAAATAATGGGTCAATCCAAAGAAAACACAGTGAATCACAGTTAAGCCTTGTACCTTTGACTGTTTGCTTAATGGATCCAAATTGACACCTCTGTTAAGAAGAATACCAGCTAAATCCCTTCTGCGAGTCTAAAATCCCGCCTAAGCAATACACTATGAGTCGACCATCAGAGCGACAAAAGTTAAGGATAGAAAAGAGGCAGAGAAAAATATGACCTTAAAAGTGTTTGTCCGTAGAGAAATCGACCGGGGCTTTTCAAATGCTTCAATAAGTTCAAGCAGCTCAACAGGGGGAAACATCTGCAGTAAGATCACACATCATTCACATTGAAATCAAAAGTGCAACTTGAAAAGGGAAAGAGTGCAGAGTCCAAACTAGTTTGAGTTAGAAATTGTGGGACCAACCCCAAATTAAAAAGAAAGAAAAGATAAGCAAGTTGCCTATGCGAACGGCTAGAAAAAGGTTGCAAATTGCAACCAAAATAATGTGTGGACGATGCAAATTGCAAAGAACCAATCAATATGATTGGCCGAGAGGTTGGCAACTTTGCTTATAAATAGAGATGCTTTCCTCTCTGTTAAATACACCAAAAATAAAGAGAAGCTGAGCAGAAAGCAAAACTGTGAGAGTAATCTACATATTGTTGTCTGGGAGATAAATAGTGAGTGGCAGTATTATTGTAGTGAGCTGTTTTAAAATAAAGAGTGTTATTCTTTCGAAATTGTAGTAGTCTTTTGACACTACTAAGTTGTAATATTATAGTAGTAATATTGCTCCGCTCGGATATTGTATTTTATGTGATGACCCAAAAGGTCATCTTATATTTTAGAACTTGAATCTGCACTCTTAAGCCTTAAAAATCTCATTTTTACCCTCCTCAATTTGCGTGTACAGTCCGGACAGATTTTCGGAAAGCTTTTATGTTAAAAACTGATGAAAATAAGAATTTTTGCATTAAAAGTTAATTTTAGTTGACTTCGGTCAACATTTTTGGTAAACAAGCCCTGATACGTGCTTTGACGGCCCCGGTAGGTCCATATCGAATTATGGGACCTGGGTGTATGCCCGGAATCGAATTCGGAGATCCCTAGCTCAAGTTATGAATTTTTGATAAAAATTAAAAGTTTGAAAATTATTTGTTTTTAAGAATTGATTGATATTTGGCATTGTTAGTATCGGGTCCGTATTTTGGTTCCGGAGCCCGGTACAGGTTCGTTATGATATTTAAGACATGTCTGTGAAATTTGGTGAGAAACGGAGTTAATTTGACGTGATTCGGACGTCCAGTTGAGAAAATAAAATTTTAGAGTATTCTTGAGAATTTCATTTGATTTGGTGCTAAATTTAAAGTTCTAGGTGTTATTTTGGCAATTTGATCGCACGAGCAGGTCCGTATGATATTTTTAGACTTGCGTGCATGTTTGGTTTGGAGCCCCGAGGGCTCGGGTGTCATTCGGGCGATGCGTGAGTTGAGTTGAAACTTCAACAAGGCTGCCGGTGCACCAAATCTAGTGTGCCCGCACCTGCGAGCCTTTGGTTGCAGGTGCGAGCGAAATCTCCGCAGATGCGACCCAGGCCTGGACTTCGTTTTTCCGCAGATGCAGACTTTTCTCCGCAGGAGCAGGACTGCAGATGCGGAACTCTGTCCGCAGGTGCGGCCCCAGTTGGTCCAGCCCTTTTTCGCAGAAGCGCACACCCCGTCCGCACATGAGGATGCGCAGGTGCGACCAAAGCACCGCAAGTGCTAAGGTCGCTGTGCAGTGAACATTTAATTCGGACTCCAGCCATTTTTCTTCTCGTTTGCAAAAGGGTAGGAAGCCTAGGGCGATTTTTCAAAGACATTTTATTCCCCAAATCATAGGTAAGTGTTCCTTAACTCGTTTCTTTCAATCTTTTACTTCATTTCACTAGAATTTAACCTAGAAATCTAGAGTTTCATGGTAGAATTAGGGGTTAGGGTAGAAAATAGGAATTTTGAAAATTTGGAGATTTAGACCTCAATTTGAGGTCGGATTCCAAAACTAATTATATTTTCGGGCTCGGGGGTGAATGGGTAAAAGGATTATGGTCCGAACCTCAGGTTTTGACCAAGCGGGTACGGGGTCGATTTTTCAACTTTTGGAGGAAAATTTGGAAAATTTAATTTATGCAATATAATTGATTCCTTTACAAATATTTGATATTATTGAGTCATTTTTGAATAGATACGAGTGGTTTGGAGGTGAATTCCAAAGGAAAAGATGTGATTGAGAATTAAGTGGCCTTCGAGGCGAGGTAAGTGTTGTGTCTAACCCTGACTTGAGGGAATTAGGAACCTTAGATTATTTGCTAAGCGAAATTCATGTGAGCGGCGTATATGTGAGGTGACGAGTACCTATGCGCCGCCAATTTACCTATTTTTTTCATGTTTCTCTGTTTTTCTGATATTGTGTCATTCCTATGCCAAATTTTTACGTGTTATACTAGTGTTGTTCAAATTATCGTTCTTATCATATTTACGGAATTTTCTGGTGATAATTGAGTTTTTATTTCAAAGTTAAGATTGATATTATGGAACCAAATGTTGAAGTAAGGTTTGTACTTGTTATTCTATCTCCCTGTTGTTATTTATGCATTGCATTATGGTAAGGGAGAGTGTTAATGCACAAAGGGTGATGTCGTGCCGTATTGTGAGTATTAATGCACGAAGGGTGATGCCGTGCCATATTGTGAGTGTTAATGCACGAAGGGTGATGTCGTTCCATATTGTGAGTGTTAATGCACGAAGGGTGATGCCGTGCCATATTGTGAGTGTTAATGCACGAAGGGTGATGTTGTGCCATGATATGAAAGTAAAACCACGAAGGGTGATGCCGTGCCGTTTCTATTAATTTTATGGTGAGATTGAGAGTAAAAGCACGAAAGGTGATGCCGTGCATTCTTCTTAACTGTATTCACTATTCCTGTTGATTCATGGTATATTGACTGCTCCGGAGATCATTCTGTTGTAGTTCTTTATCTTGTATTCCCCTCAGTATGTATCCCCTCCCGACATTTCCTGTTTAGTTCTTCATTCCTGTTATTTGTGTATACATTGTTAAATTGTACGGGTTGATTATAGGTGCCTTGCCTTAGCCTCGTCACTACTTTGTCGAGGTTAGGCTCGACACTTACCAGTACATGGGGTCGGTTGTACTGATGCTGCACTCTGCACTTTCTGTGCAGATTTTGATACCGGCTCAGGTTGATCGAGAATTGCTATTGGTCCACTGTCCGGAGACTCAAGGTAAATCTTTCGGCTTTCACAGACCTTGAAATCCCTGTCTATCTTTTTATGTCCTACTTTTTTCTTTCATTAAGACAGTTGTATTTCTTTCAGATTATTACTTGTAGTAAGTTCTAGAATGCTCGTGAATTGTGACTCCAAATCCGGGTGGTAGTAGTTAATACATATTTATGATATTCCGCACTTGTTATATTTCATCGTAGTTAATTATTGCTAATTACTGAACGGAAATAAGGAATTGGTAAATGATTCTCTAACATTGACTTGCCTAGTAAGTGAAATGTTAGGTGCCATCACGGTCCCGTCGGTGGGAAATTTTGGGTCGTGACAGTTGGTATCAGATCACTAGGTTGTCTAGGTCTCACAATTCACGAGCAAGCTTAGTAGAGCCTGGAGGATCGGTACGGGGACGTCTGTGCTTATCTCCCAAAGGCTATGAAGTTTAGGAAAAAGTTTCACTTCTATTCTTCTTTGTCGTGCGATTTTGCTTTCTCAAAACTGATTGAATTCATCTACTCTTATTCTCTCGCAGATGGCGAGCACACGTACCGCTTCCTCAGCTGAGCAGTAGCCAGAGCCTCCAGTGATAGCTCCTACGCGGGGCAGAGGTCGAGGCCGTGGCAGAGGCAGGGGCAGGGCTCAGCTTAGGTCCCGAGTGGCAGCCCCAGCAATGGAGCCTCAGATAGAGATTGAAGAGGTGGTTCCAGCCCAGACTGTTCCTGTCGGATCAGATCAGGTTCCGGAGGGGTTCATTGCTACCCCAGTACTTCAGGACGCTTTGGTCCGTTTGGTGGGCCTTATGGAGAGTGTGGCCCAAACTGGCACATTTCCCATGGCACCAGCAGTCTCTCAGGATGGAAGAGGATCCCAGACTCCTACCACTCCCGCTCCGGAGCAGATAGCTCCCCAGTATCAGGCTCCAGTAGCTCAGCCAATCGGATTAGTTCAGCCGGTTATTGCGGCGCATGTCGGAGATGGGCCATCTATGTCTTCTGAGGCTTTATGGAGATTGGATAGGTTTACCAAGCTCTTTCCTGTTCACTTTAGTGGTGCTCCTTCATAGGAACCCCAGGAGTATCTTTACAGTTGTCACAGGGTTCTACGGAACATGGGTATAGTGGAGACTAATGGGGTCGATTTTGTTGCATTTCAGATGACTGGTTCCGCCAAGAAATGGTGAAGACATTACTTGTTGACCAGATCGGCTGGGTCGCCTGCTCTTACTTGGGACCAGTTCTCTCAGCTCATCATAGAGAAGTTTCTACCTATCACATTGAGAGAGGAGCATCGCCATCAGTTTGAGTGTCTCCGGCAGGATGGTATGACTGTTACTCAGTATGAGACCCGTTTTGTGGATTTGGCCCGTCATGCCATTCTTCTGCTTCCCACCGAGAGAGAGAGGGTGAGGAGGTTTATTGATGGACTTGCTCAGCCTATCAGATTGCAGATGGCTAAGGAGACTGGGAGTGAGATTTCTTTTCAGGTGGCTGCTAATGTCGCCAGACGAGTCGAGATGGTTCTTACTCAGGGAGGTCAGGGGTCTGACAAGAGTCCTCGTCATTCCGGTGAGTTCAGCGGTGCCTCATCTAGAGGCAGGAGTACTTTTGGTAGAGGCCATCCTCCCAGGCCGTTTTATTCAGCACTCCAGGCATCCCACGGTGCCTTGGGTGGTCGTGACCCTCAGATGCATTATTCCGACCAGCTAGCCTACAGTGCACCACCAGCTCCTATTAGTGCACCTCCATTCCAGAGTTATTAGGGTGGTCATTCAGGTCGATAGGTTCAGTTTCAGGGTCAGCAGCCGAGGTTATGTTATACTTGTGGTGATCCGAGGCACATTGCTAGATTTTGTCCTCGGGCAACGAGCAGCTCACAGCATTAGAATTCTTGTGCCATGGTTCTGGCACCAGTTGCTGCACCACCTGCTCAGCCAGCCAGAGGCAAGGGTCAGGAAGCCAAAGGTAGGGGCCAGACAGTTAGAGGTGGAGGTCAGGCCATTAGAGGTGGAGACCAGCCAGTTAGAGGTCATCCCACGTACGTAGTTCAGGGTGTTGGGGCCCAGCCCCGGTGTTATGCTTTCCCAGCCAGGCCTGAGGCTATGTCATCTGACACTGTTATCACAGGTACTGTTTCAGTTTGCAGTAGAGATGCTTTAGTTCTATTTGATCCGGGATCTACTTACTCTTATGTGTCATCCTATTTTGCTTCCTATTTGGTTATGCCCCGTGATTCTTTGAGTGTTCTTGTGTATATGTCCACACCAGTGGGAGATGCTATTGTTGTAGATCATGTTTATCGTTCGTGTGTGGTCACCATTGGGAGTCTTGAGACTCATGTAGATCTTCTACTTCTCGACATGGTTGATTTTGATGTCATACTGGGTATGGATTGGCTGTCACCTTATCATGCTATATTAGATTGTCACGCCAAAACGGTGAACTTAGCCTTGCAGAGGTTGCCTCGATTAAAGTGGAGAGGGAATCTTGGCCATTCTGCCAGCAGGGTTATCTCTTATGTGAAGGCTCGGCATATGGTCGAGAAGGGGTGTCTAGCTTATTTGGCTTATGTCCGCGATTCTAGTGCGGAGCTTCCTTCCATGGATTTGGCTCCTGCAGACCTACCGGGAATTCCACCCGACAGGGATATTTATTTCTGCATTGATTTGGCTCCGGGAACTCAGCCCATTTCCATTCTGCTATACCACATGGCCCGGCTAGAGTTGAAAGAATTGAAGGAGAAATTGCAAGATTTGCTTGATAAGGGGTTCATTAGACCTAGTGTCTCGCCCTGGGGTGCACCTGTGTTGTTTGTGAAGAAGAAAGATGGATCGATGAGGATGTGTATAGACTATCGGCAGTTAAACAAAGTCACCTTCAAGAACAAGTATCCATTGCCGAGGATTGATGATTTTTTTTATCAGCTTCAGGGTGCCAAGGTGTTTTCAAAGATTGATTTGAGATCTGGCTACCATCAGTTGAGGATTAGGGCATTCGATGTTCCTAAGACAGCTTTTCGGACTCGGTATGGGCATTATGAGTTTCTAGTAATGTCATTTGGGCTGACAAATGCCCCAGCAGCATTCATAGATTTGATGAACCGGGTGTTCAAACCCTACCTGGATTCCTTTGTGGTTGTGTTTATTGATGATATCTTGATCTACTCCCACAGTCAAGAGGAGCATGAGCAGTACCTTCGGATCGTTCTTCATACTCTGAAAGACAGCCAGTTATTTGCTAAGTTCTCAAAATGCGAGTTTTGGTTGAGTTCAGTTGCTTTCTTGGGTCACGTTGTATCAGCAGAGGGTATTCAGGTGGATCCTAAGAAGATTGAGGCAGTCCAAAATTGGCCTAGACCCACATCAGCTACAGAGATCCGTAGTTTCCTGGGTTTGGCGGGCTATTACCGTCGATTTGTGGAGGGGTTTTCATCCATAGCAGCCCCATTGACCAGATTGACCCAAAAGGGTGCCCCATTCAGGTGGTCAGACGAGTGTGAAGCGAGCTTTCAGAAGCTCAAGATAGCTTTGACTACGGCACCGGTATTGGTGTTACCCACAAGTTCAGGATCTTATACAGTATATTGTGATGCATCTCGTATTTGTCTAGGTGCGGTATTGATGCAGGGTGGCAAGGTTATTGCATATGCTTCACAGCAGCTGAAGGTTCACCAGAAGAATTACCATGTTCATGATCTAGAGCTGGCAGCCATCGTTCACGCGCTAAAGATTTGGAGGAACTATCTTTACGGTGTGCCATGTGAGGTATTCACTGATCATCAGAGCTTGCAGTTTTTGTTCAACCAGAAGGAAATCAATTTGATGCAGAGGAGTTGGTTGGATCTATTGAAAGACTATGATATCACCATATTGTATCATCCCCGGAAGGCCAATGTGGTGGCCGATGCTTTGAGTAGAAAGTCAGTCAGTATGGGTAGCCTTGCATATATTCCAATTGGTGAGAGACCGCTTGCATTGGATGTTCAGGCCTTGGCCAACCAGTTCGTGAGGTTAGATGTTTCTGAGCCCAGCTGTGTTCTAGCTTGTATAGTTGCCCGGTCTTCTTTATTTGAGCGCATCAGAGATCGGCAGGATGACGATCCTCATTTACTTGTCCTTAGAGACACAGTGCGGCATGGTGGTGCCAAGCAGGTTACTATTGGAAATGATGGAGTTTTGAGGATGCAGGGTCGTATTTATGTGCCTAATGTGGATGGACTTCGTGCGTTGATCCTTGAGGAGTCCCACAGTTCCCGGTATTCTATTCATCTGGGCGCCGCCAAGATGTATCAGGACTTGAGGCAACATTATTGGTGGAGGCCAATGAAGAAGGACATATTTGCCTATGTAGCTCGGTGCCTAAATTGCCAGCAGGTAAAACGTGAGCATCAGAGACCTGGTGGCTTACTTCAGAGGTTAGATATTCTTGAGTGGAAGTGGGTGCATATCACTATGGACTTTGTTGTTGGACTCCCACAGACACAGAGGAAGTTCGATGCAGTTTGGGTCATTATGGACAGGCTGACTAAGTCAGCGCATTTCATTCTTATAGCAGTTACTTATTCCTCGGAGCGGTTGGCAGAGATTTATATTCGTGAGATCATGCGTCTTCACGGTGTGCCCGTGTCTATCATTTTTTATCGAGGTACGCAGTTTACCTCGCACTTTTGGAGGGCAGTTCAACGTGAGTTGGGTACGCGGGTTGGGTTGAGCATAACATTTTATCCTCAGACGGATGGGCAGTCCGAGCGTACTATTCAGATCTTGGAGGATATGCTCTGCGCCTGTGTTATTGACTTTGGAGGTTCTTGGGATCAGTTGTTTCCGTTAGCGGTTGCCTACAATAACAACTACCAGTCGAGTATTCAAATGGCTCCCTATGAGGCATTATATGGTAGACGGTGCAGGTCGCCGGTTGCGTGGTTCGAACCGGGGGAGGCTCGGTTATTGGGTACAGATTTAGTTCAGGAGGCCTTGGACAATGTCAAGATTATACAGGATCGACTTCGTGCAGCTCAGTTCATGCAAAAGAGTTATGCTGAAAGTAAAGTTTATGATATTGCATTCGTGGTTGGAGAAAGAATATTGCTTCGGGTATCGCCCATGAAGGGTGTTATGATATTTGGGAAGAAGGGCAAGTTGAGCCCTAGGTATATCGGGCCATTTGAGATCCTCGAGAGAGTAGGGGAGGTAGCTTATAGACTTGCGTTGCCTCCAGGGTTATCCTCAGTTCATCCGGTATTCTATGTGTCTATTCTCCGAAAATATCATGGTGACCCGTCCCACGTGTTAGATTTCAGCTCTATCCAATTGGACAAGGATTTGACTTATGAGGAGTAGCCGGTGGCCATTCTAGACCGTCAGGTTTGTCAGTTGAGGTCAAAGAGTTACCCTTCAGTTCGAGTGTTATGGAGAGGTCAGCCTATTGAGACAGCTACTTGGGAGTCCGAGTCCGATATGCGGAGTAGATATCCCCACCTTTTCACCAGCCCATGTATTTTTCTATGTCCGTTTGAGGATGAACGGTTGTTTTAGAGGTGGAGAATGTGATGACCCAAAAGGTCATCTTATGGTTTAGAACTCGAATCTGCGCTCTTAAGCCTTAAAAATCTCATTTTTACCCACCTCGATTTGCGCGCATAGTCCGGGCAGGTTTTCGGAAATCTTTTATGTTAAAAACTGATGAAAATAAGAATTTTTTCCTTAAAAGTTAATTTTAGTTGACTTCGGTCAACAATTTTGGTAAACGGGCCTGGATCCGTGCTTTGACGGTCCCGGTTGTTCCATATCGAATTATGGGACCTGGGCGTATGGCCGGAATCGAATTCGGAGGTCCCTAGCTCAAGTTATGAATTTTTTATGTAAATTAAAAGTTTGAAAATTATTTATTTTTAAGAATTGATTGATATTTGGCATTGTTAGTATCGGGTCCGTATTTTAGTTTCGGAGCCCGGTACAGGTTCGTTATGATATTTAAGACATGTCTGTGAAATTTGGTGAGAAACGGAGTTGATTTGACGTGATTCGGACGTCCAATTGAGAAAATAGAAATTTTAAAGTGTTCTTGAGAATCTCATTTGATTTGGTGCTAAATTTAGAGTTCTAGGTGTTATTTTGGCGATTTGATTGCGCGAGCAGGTACGTATGATATTTTTAGACTTGCGTACATGTTTGGTTTGGAGCCCCGAGGGCTCGGGTGCCATTCGGGAGATGCGCGAGTTGAGTTCAAACCTCAACAAGGCTGCTGGTGCACCAAATCTGGTGTGCCCGCACCTGCGAGCCTTTGGTCGCAGGTGCGAGCGAAAGCCCCACAGATGTGACCCAGGCCTGGACTTCATTTTTCCGCAGATGCGGACTTTTCTCCGCAGGAGCGAGACTGCAGGAGCGGAACCCTATACGCAGGTGCGGCCCCAGTTGGCCCAGCCCTTTTTCGCAGAAGCGCACATTCCGTCCGCACATGCGGATGCTCACGTGCGACCAAAGCACCGCAGGTGCGAAGGTCGCTGGGCAGTGAACATTTAATACAGACTCCAGCCATTTTTCTTCTCGTTTTCAAAAGGGTAGGAGGCCTAGGGCAATTTTTCAAAGACATTTTCTTCCCCAAATCATAGGTAAGTGTTCCTTAACTCGTTTCTTTCAATCTTTTACTTCATTTCACTAGAATTCAACCTAGAAATCTAGAGTTTCATGGTAGAATTAGGGGTTAGGGTAGAAAATAGGGATTTGGAGAATTTGGGGATTTAGACCTCAATTTAAGGTCGGATTCAAAAACTAATTACATAATCGGGCTCGGGGGTGAATGGGTAAAAGGATTTTGGTCTGAACCTCGGGTTTTGACCAAGCGGGCCCGGGGTCGATTTTTTGACTTTTGGAGGAAAATTTGGGAAATTTAATTTATGCAATATAATTGATTCCTTTAGCAGTATTTGGAATTCCAAAGGAAAAGTTGTGATTGAGAATTAAGTGGCCTTCGGGGCGAGGTAAGTGTTGTGTCTAACCCTAACTTGAGGGAATTAGGAACCTTAGATTATTTGCTAAGTGAAATGTATGTGAGTGGCGTATATGTGAGGTGACGAGTACCTATGCGCCGCCAATTTACCTATTTTTTCATGTTTCTCTGTTTTTCTGATATTGTCTCATTCCTATGCCAAATTGCTACGTGTTATACTAGTGTTGTTCAAATTATTGTTCTTATCATGTTTACGGAATTTTCTGGTGATAATTGAGTTTTTATTTCAAAGTTAAGATTGATATTATGGAACCAAATGTTAAAGTAAGGTTTGTACTTGTTATTCTATCTCCCTGTTGTTATTTATGCATTGCATTATGGTAAGGGAGCGTGTTAATACACGAAGGGTGATGTCGTGTCGTATTGTGAGTATTAATGCACGAAGGGTGATGTCGTGCCATATTGTGAGTGTTAATGCACGAAGCGTGATGTCATGCCATATTGTGAGTGTTAATGCACGAAGGGTGATGTCGTGCCATAATGTGAGTGTTAATGCACGAAGGGTGATGTTGTGCCATGATATGAGAATACAAGCACGAAGGGTGATGCCGTGCCGTTTCTATTAATTTTATGGTGAGATTGAGAGTAAAAGCACGAAGAGTGATGTCGTGCATTCTTCTTTACTGTATTCACTATTCCTGTTGATTCATGGTATATTGACTGCTCCGGTGATCATTCTATTGGAGTTCTTTATCTTGTATTCCCCTCAGTATGTCTCCCCTCCCGACATTTCCTGTTATTTGCATATACACTGTTAAATTGTACAGGTTGATTGTAGGTGCCTTGCCTTAGCCTCTTCACTACTTCGTCGAGGTTAGGCTCGACACTTACCAGTACATGAGGTCGGTTGTACTGATGCTGCAGTCTGCACTTTCTGCGCACATTTTAATACCGGCTCAGGTTGATCGAGATTGCTATTGGTCCGCTGTCTGGAGACTCAAAGAAGATCTGTCGGCATTCACAGACCTTGATGTCCGGAGACTCAAAGAAGATCTGTCGGCATTCACAGACCTTGAAGTCCCCGTCTATATTTTTATGTCCTACTATTTTCTTTCATTCAGACAGTTGTATTTATTTTAGACTATTACTTGTAGTAAGTTCTAGAATGCTCGTGAATTGTGACTCCAGATCTGGGTGGTAGTAGTTAATACAGATTTATGATATTCCGCACTTGTTATATTTCATCGTAGTTAATTATTGCTAATTACTGAACGGAAATAAGGAATTGGTAAATGATTCTCTAACGTTGGCTTGCCTAGTAAGTGAAATGTTAGGCGCCATCACGGTCCCGTCGGTGGGAAATTTCGGGTCGTGACATTTTACCCCGTTAAAAGATTTGGTGTTATTGTTACTCTCTTGTGTTATTATTATTTTCCGTGGATATTATTCCTGGGCGGGATATATTTATTTTCCCAACAACGTGGTATCAGAGTCATGGCGAATAATGGTCTGTTATCTTTTCAGTACCCCCGTCTCAGAAAAGATCATTATGAGGAATGTTGTCTATGTATGAAAGTCATTCTTGGCTCTCACAATGTATGGGAAATCGTAGACAAAGGGTATGAAAAATTTGATAATGAGGAAGCTCTGCATCAAAATGAAAAAGAGGTCTTGGAAAAGACGAGGAAGAAGGATCAATAATCCCTCACGCTCATCCACCAATGTTTGGATGATGCCATGTTTGAGAAAATTCTCTACCACCTCAAAGGAAGCTTGGGGGATTTTACAAAATTCTCTTCAAGGAGTAGATAAGGTGAGGAAGGTAAAACTTCAAACTTTAAGTGCTGATTTTGATGTTTTAAAAATGTAAGAATCCGAATGCATTTCGGATTATTGTTCAAAAGTGAAGGCTGTTGTAAATCAACTAAGAAGATACGGTGAGGACATAGAAGATATCCATGTGGTAGAAAAGATCATTCGCACTTAAACACCTAAATTTGATTTTGTGGTGTATGCTATTGAGGAGTCTAAAGATTTAGACTCTATGATGGTAGAGCAATTGGAGGGCTCTTTACAGGCCCACGAAGAAAAGAACAAAAGGAGACAAGAAGTGTCATTGGAGCAACTTCTTAAAACTCAGGCAACCTTCAAGGATTATGGAGGTGAAAAGAGCTATCGAGGGAATAGACGGGGATGAGGTTTTGGCGGTCATGGAAGAGGAAGAAGTAATGGTAACAAGTTCAACAATGAAGTAAAAATCCACCAGACATTCAGAGGTCGTGGTCGTGGACATAGAGGAGGAAGAGGACGTGACTACTACTAAGAAAATAATGGACAAAGGTACGACAAATCAAAAATTGAGTGTTATAATTGTCATAAATTTGGCCATTACTCTTGGGAATGTCGTAGCAATGTTGAAAAAAAAGCTAACCTTGTTGACGACAAGAAAGAAGAATATGAGTCAACGTTGTTGATGGCACTCAAGGAAGAAGACATGGATGATTGCAACTCGTGGTATTTGGACAATGGAGCAAGCAATCATATGTGTGGATGCAAAGAGAAATTTGTGGAGATCAATAACACGACGAGAGGTAATGTGTCCTTTGGAGATGCCTCAAAGATTCAAATCTAATGGATAGGTACGATTCTGATCTCCTGTAAAGATGGTAGTCATAAGCTAATTCAAGATGTTTATTATGTGCCAAAATTTAAAAAGTAATATTTTGAGTTTGGGCCAACTTCTTGAAAAGGAATATGACATCCACATGAAAAATATGCATATGTGGCTTAGAGATTCAGGTGGAATTATAATTGCTAAAGTGCATATGGCAAAGAATAGATTAGTTTCTCTGAAGCTTAAAACAATTTATGCAAAGTGTTTGAACGCTAATGTGCAAGATGAATCATGGTGTTGGCACATGCGATTCGGGCACTTGAATTTTGAAGCACTCAAATCACTGGGAGAAAGGAACATGGTGCATGGGATACCATCAATCAACCATCCCAATCAATTGTGTGAAGCTTGTCTTCTTGCAAAACATGCAAGGAGGAGTTTTCCAAAGAAGGTCATGTCAAGATCAACCAAACCGCTCCAGCTTGTTCACACTAATGTGTGTGGGCCAATCAATCCACCTTCCTTTGGTAAAAGTAAATAATTTCTATTCTTCATTGATGACTTTAGTAGAAAGACTTGGGTTTATTTCTTGAACCAAAAATCTAAAGCTTTTGCTGCTTTTGAAAATTTCAGAGTACTTGTGGAGAAAGAAAGTGGCTATGAAATAAAAGCTTTAAGGTTCGATAGAGGAGGCGAATTAACTTCAAAAGAATTTAATGACTTTTGCCAGTCTCATGGAATTCGTCGTCCTCTAGCGGTACCTTATTCACCCCAACAAAATGGAGTTGCAGAGAGAAAGAATCAAACGATTCTTAATATGGCTAGATGTATGTTAAAAGCTTAAAGTATGCCCAAGTAATTTTGGGCAGAAGCTATATCTTGTGTAGTTTATTTGAACAACAGGTCTCCAACAAGGAATGTTAGAGATCAAACCCCTCAAGAAGCATGGAATGGAAGAAAGCCAAGTGCTAATCACTTGAGAATATTTGGGAGCATAGCCTATTCTCATGTGCCACATAAAGGGAGAGAAAAGCTTGACGATCGAAGTGTCAAGCATGCATTTGTTGGCTATAATATGAGTTCAAAAGACTACAAGCTATACAACCTAAGTAGCGGCAAGACGGTGGTGAGTCGTGATGTTGAATTTGATGAAGAATTGGCATGGAATTGGGAAGCTCAGGAAGAAACTTCATATGATTTTCTTTCATACTTTGGCGATGAAGAAGAACCAGAGACCATGGAACTTGTGCAGAATACAACTCTACCTCCTTCTCCAACCAATTTTTCATCTCCTTCTTCTCAACAAAGTTCAAATGAGCAACCGCACAGGACAATGAGCATTAAAGAGCTCTATGATGGCACAAAAGAAGTTACTAATTTTGATTTTTTATATTGTCTATTTACTGATAGTGAACCAATGAACTTTGATGAAGCTGTTACAAAAAAAGGTGGAGACAAGCCATGGAGGAGGAGATCGAGTCAATAGAGAGTCAATAGAAAAGAACAACACTTGGGAGTTAACAACGCTTCCCAAGGGTCATCGCGCAATTAGAGTAAAATGGGTATACAAGACAAAGAAAAATACTGATGGAGATGTGGAGATATACAAGGCACGACTTGTTGCTAAAGGCTACAAGCAAAGGCAAGGCATTGACTATGAAGAAGTCTTTGCACCTGTTGCCCGCATGGAGATGATTCGTTTGCTGATCTCTTTGGTGATGCAAATAAAGTGGAAGATCCATCAACTAGACGTCAAGTCAGCCTTCTTGAATGGCTATCTTGAAGAAGAAGTCTATGTTGAACAACCATTGGGCTTCGTGGTCAAAAACCATGAAGATAAAGTGTTGCGGTTGAAGAAAGCTTTATATGGATTGAAGCAAGCCCCGCTAGCATGGAATAGTTGCATCGACAAGTATTTTCAAGACAATGGGTTTACTCGTTGTCTCCATGAATATGCTCTTTACCTTAAAGTTCATACTAATGGAGATACCTTGCTTTTTTTGTCTTTATGTTGATGATCTTATTTTCATGGGTAATAACCCAATTTTGTTTGAAGCTTTTAAGAAAGATATGTCCCGTGAGTTCGAGATAACAGACGTAGGGCTCATGTTAGACTACCTGGGCCTAGAAGTGAAGCTGATGGAGGATGGAATTTTCATCTCTCAAGAAAGCTATACGAAGGAGATCTTGAAGAAGTTCAACATGCTCGATTGCAACTCCGTGAACACACCGATGGATAGTGGGACAAAATTGTCCAAGTTTGATGAAGGAGAAAATATTGATTCCACATTTTTCAAAGGTCTTGTGGGAAGTTTGAGGTACTTGACTTATACCAGGACATATATATTCTTTGTTGTTGGAGTAGTAAGCCGCTTCATGGAAGCTTCTACCTCCACCCATTTGAAAGTCACTAGAAGAATTCTTCGTTACCTAAAAGGTACGATTGACTTTGGGCTATTTTATTCTTCTTCTAGTAATTTCAACCTTATGGGATTTTGTGATAGTGATTATGTGGGAGATATTGATGGTAGAAAAAGCACAACTGGTTTTGTGTTTTTCTTGGGTGATTCCGTTATTTCTTGGAGTTCAAAGAAACAATCCATCGTTACTCTCTCGACTTGTGAAGCTGAATATATAGGAGCAACATCTTGTACATCTCATGCTATTTGGATGAGAAGATTGCTGAAGGAGCTCAATTTATCACAAATTGAAGCTACATAGATTTGTAATGACAACAAATTTGCACAGGCACTCGTCAAGAATCCGGTATATCATGATCGAAGCAAGCATATAGACACAAGGTATCACTTCATCAGAGAATGCATTGCCAAGAAGGAAGTCGAGCTCAAATATGTGAAGTCTCATGATCAAGTTGTGGATATCTTTACAAAGACCCTGAAGTTTGAAGATTTTCACATATTGAGATCAAGAATTAGAATGAAGAAGAAAAATCAAAATTAAGGGAGAAATTTGTGAGACCAGCCCCAAATTAAAATGAAAGAAAAGATAAGCATGTTGCCAATGAGAGCGACTGGAAAAAGGTTGCAAATTGCAACCAAAATAATGTGTGGACGATGCAAATTGCAAAGAACCAATCAATATGATTGGCTGAGAGGTTGGCAACTTTGCCTATAAATAGAGATGCTTCCCTCTCTGTTAAATACACCAAAAACAAAGAGAAGCTAAGTAGAAAGTAATGCAGTGAGAGTAATCCTCATATTGTTGTCTGTGAGATAAATAGTGAGTGGCAATATTATTGTAGCTAGGTGTTTTAAAATAAAGAGTGTTATTTCTTTCGAAGTTGTAGTAGTCTCTTGGCACTACTAAGTTGTAATATTATAATGGTAATATTGCTCCGCTCGGGTATCGTATTTTACCCCGTTAAAATATTTGGTGTTATTGTTACTCTCTTGTGTTATTATTATTTGCTGTGGATATTATTCCTGGACGAGATATATGTTTACCCGAAAAATGAATAGAGTTGAATTTATACGTAGTTCTAAGGATATGTGGTATAACTTAACACAAATCGTAAGGATAAATAGAGAGTATCAAATATGGATTGTAAAGAATGAAAAATACACAAGGCTGCAAAGAAGATGAATCAATCTCTGAAGCCCAAAAGAATAACCCTTCAATATAGGAGTGTATGGTATTTGAGTTACAATGTAAGCAAAAAGGCCTCCTTTACAGAAATGTAGCCATCCTCTTTATAGCGGAGGATCTTACTGTAGATATAATTAAAAATACATAGTGGGGAACCCATGATAAATCAGCTTTTCCCCAATTTCTGCCGAGATTCTCTCCCTTAGTGCGGTTGCAATGGCTATTGTCTGTGAGCTCGAACTTGGTCAGACTCGGTGCTGGTCAATATTGTTTTTAGAGCTCGATGCGGACTTGAGCTCGTTGCCGACTCGGGATCTGGTAATGATTCGGGCTCGGTATCGATTGGCCTTTGACCCCTAAGCTGTATTCCATAACATCTCATCATAGTTCGGTTCGGACCCGAGCTCGATAATGACTTCGAACTTGGTGTTTGACCTATACCTGAAATCTGAAGCTCGTTCGTACCATCTTCGGAACTCATTTCAATATTACTAAGTCTTCCTTTGGTCCATTATGATCCCATATCGATCAATCGTACGAAGGCCAAAATCAATTTTGACCATATACAGATAGTCCCTTCGTTTCTCGAGGAGAATGTGGTGAGAAACGATATGATTACTCAATGCCTAGATTGGATATGCACTGACATTTGCTTCGAGCCCAACCATGACGTACGTGATAGTTGTCCCATCGGTTTAGCTTACCAAGGTATTTAATGAGTGTCAGACGGTGGTCGGCCACCGATATTGTTCAACCACCATTGCTTCAATCTATAAATAACCCTTCCTTTTACCATTTATCACTTGTACATCTTCAATCTTCCAAATTTTGCAAGTTTCTTTTCGTATCTTCTGAGTTCATTCGGAAATCAGTGATTCTTTTCTGCAAAATCCTTCTTCAAAACCACAAAACCCCTGTCACCTTATAAAATGGTGAAAACATCAAAAATCGTCCCCCAAAAAGAAAAGGCTTCTTCTTCCAAATCTACCGCCGACAAAACACCGGTGGATCAACGGCCTAAGGAGTGCGTCCCAGCGGCGTGTGTTCTTACCTCTGATTTTAAGGTCGACAAAGGCTCTTCGGTTCCGGGTTGATGTGAGCCGGCATTGAGGTATATGTGTTCGATAACCGAGGGATATCTCGAATAGGTAAAAAAAGATTGTAACTTGGGAAACAAAGAAGTGGTAGTCCCTTCTCCCGAAGAGGATATCAATACTCATGTGGAAGGGTTTTTAAGTCTGTACACTTACCCTTTCATGTTAGGCCCCCTTAACCCTGTTATCATCGATTTTTGCCTTAAATACCAAATAACCTTAGGCCAAATCCATCATTCTTTCTGGCAGATCGTTATTCTGATTCGTTTCTTTGTGAGAAAAATCGAGGGGATGTCTTTCACCCTCGACCACCTCATTAGATTGTACTGCCCCCGCCTCTTTCGAGGCGGGTTAATAAAACTACAGTGTCGGGCTACTAAGGTTCTGTTCTCGAGCATATATAAGGACAAGGATCGAGGCTGGATGGGAAGGTTCATTCGAGTGAAGACGTCGGACCTAATATCGGCCGAGAAGATGCCATTTCCCGAAGAATGGAACGTGAAGCGTAAGTGTAACTCGGTTGTTATCTTCCATTATTTTGACTCTTCGTTTCCTTTCTTACTGATATCCCATTTTGTGGTGTAGCGGTTCCTTGGATGCCTAGTGCAATCCCTGATATCAAGGACTGGGTACGGGCCTTGGCTTCGACTTCTACGTATGCCGAGCGTTCATGGCGCGACTTGTCAAAGGGCCGATTGGAGGCCAAAAATCATGGTAATCTCCTCTCTTTCATCATTGATAGTTAGAACTATTTTTCGTATAATCAATTTTCTTGTGTGTAGGTTTGGGCAAGGATGCGGTTTTGAGACCCCTTGTCCGGCGAGGAGGAAACTTCGGCCCCGGTTTCTAAACCGGCGAAGGACAATAAGAGAAAAAGGTCCTATACTTCCGAAAACCCAAAACCGAAGGCTCGTAAGTCGGAGAAGAACACCATCCCTTTAACCTTAGAATTAGTTCGGCATTTGAGGGATGAAGACGAGGAAGAAAAAAAAGACAAGGGGCCCGTACTGGTGGCTCGAATGAGTAAAACCATCGATGCCCCACAGGCAGCTAGATCGATGGTGGTTTACAAAGCTCTGCCTCGAACTGAGGAAATATTGGAGGAAGATTCGGGAAAAGTCCCCGAGCCATTGGGAATCGAGGATATCTCCCATCGAAGTCAACGGATGGTGGATATGACTGAAGTGGCCGTTCCTAACTCTCTTCGAACCGAAGAGAACACCCCAAGCGACACACTTGGGGTAGTAGTAATTGAAGACTCGCCCACTTTCCCTGCTTTTTCCGAAGGGGCGATTCGGGAAGCCCAAGCTTTGGGGCCCTTGAGGTAGGTGGATCTCATGAGGGAGATGATCCTTTTCGTGATTTGTTTACCGATGTCGAGGATGTTGTTGGCACTAGTGATGCATCGGATCTTTTCCTCGGAGTGCAGCAGGCTTTGAATCGGGTAAGCCTTAATTTACTTCGTTGGTAATGCCTTTGTTGTTCTTTTCTAACTTCATTTCTTCTTTCTTTGCAAGCTGCAGCAGTTCATCGAGAAGCATGTTCTCGGTCTCGAACCGAGCTGCGTCTATACGAGTCTGACCTTCAACGGGTCACGGAGGAGAGGAACCCCCTTAAACGCCTCTTAGGGAAAAGGGGAGAGGAAATCAAAGACCTCCGAGCTGAGTTGACCAAGGCTTACCAAGATCAAACCGATCTATCTGAGTAGGTAACGATACTTTTAAAAGCCTATGGGCTCGATACCAGAACGATGGCTAATTGTTCAGTCTCACAGCTGCAGTAAAAAATTAAGATGATCGAGAAACTCTGTGAGGAGGTCGATGTGATAAAAGCGGAGTCCTTGAAGTGGAAAGAAGGTATGGACCGCTTTGCTACAGAGAAAGCAGCTGCTCGAGCCCAATTGTCATTGGCCAAAAACCAGCTTCAAAGTATGAAGGAGAAAAGCTCGGTTCAGGCAAGAAGAATAGAGGAGCTCAAGGCTCGGTTGGCCTCCGAACTTGCCAAGGCCAAATCGGACGGCGAGAAGGCAAAAGCCGATGAGGATGCATTTGTGGTCATCTATCGGGCCGATGCTGAAGCTACTCAGGTACAAGCAAGAGAGGCAGCCGATATTGCCAACACTCGAGCACATTGGGTTGCTGAACTTGCTAGATGTCGATCTCAGAGGGAGACCCTCGAGGAGATCCATGCTCGAGGTTTCAATCTCTCCGAAGAGATAAAAAGGGCTAAAGATCTCGAAGCCGATGCTGAAGCCTTGGCTTCTGATGATGATGATGATGATGATGATGATGATGATGATAGGAGCAAGAGCGGGTCCGAGAGCGGGGAGGAGCCCGATGGAGAAGAGACCGCCCCCGGGGATAACCAAGAAACTTAGCCCTTAGTTTCCATTTCAGATTTTTCAAACAATCTTGTAGATATATACAAATATCTTTTCTTTTCCCGTCTTGCCTCTGTTTTATTTTATGCCTTGCGAAGATTTTGTTTTATTCATGCCTTATGAATGTTTTCATAAGGCTTCAGGCAATTTGATCGAATTCGGACTTTGTAGTCTTTATATCTGAGTGAGCGTTTACTCAAACTCGAAATACGGTAGCCCATAAGCTTAGTAGTCGAGTTGAGAGATTGCTTTTTACTTGAAGTATTACAGCCCATAGGCTTATTAGTCGAGTGAGTGATAGCTCAAACTCGAGATGATATAGCCCATAGGCTTATTAGTCGAGTGAGTGATTCGAACTCGAAAGAATGTAGCCCGTAGGCTTATTAGTCGAGTGAGTGATTCGAACTCAAAATAATGTAGCCCGTAGGCTTAATGGTCGAGTGAATGATTCGAACTCGAAGTAATGTAGCCCATAGGCTTAGCAGTCGAGTGAGTGATTTCGAACTAGTAATGTAGCCCGTAGGCTTAGTAGTCGAGTGAGTGCTTGCTCGAACTCAAAATAAAAGTAGCCCGTAGGCTTAGTAGTCGAGTGAATGATTCGAACTCAAAGTAATGTAGCTTGTGGGCTTTGTAGATAGTCCCCGAGTGAGAATGGTTGATCGAACTCGAGTCGGTGTATCCCTTGGAATTTATAGTCGAGTGAATGATTTCGAACTCGAAGTAATGTAGCCCATATGCTTAGAAGTCGAGTGAGTGATTTTGAACTCGAAGTAATGTAACCCGTAGGCTTAGTAGTCGAGTGAGTGCTTGCTCGAACTTGAAATAAAAGTAGCCCGTAGGTTTAGTAGTCGAGTGAATGATTCGAACACGAAGTAATGTAGCTCGTGGGCTTCGTAGATAGTCCCCCGAGTGAGAATGGTTGCTCGAACTCGAGTCGGTGTAGCCCTTGGGCTTTATATTCGAGTGAGTGTTGCTCAAACTTGTCGACTTTTTGGTTGGCAGTCCCCGATTTTATAGGGTAATGGTCATCCCTTAAGCTTGTTTGCATAATATATCTCAAAATAGAGGAATGTTTCTTGGATATAAGATATCAGTAAAGAAGAAATTTTTCTTTGTAAGCCATTTTACATGTGTTCATGTTTTGTGTCACGGCTCGAGTCAACTACACGGGCATGGCTCGTTAGACCATTTTGGCCCTTACAATTTTTCCCGTCGAGACTCTGTTGCCATGAAATAACGAAGTAACTTCCTTTGCACCGTACTTGATAATCATTGTTGATATGTTCAATGACAATGGTATGCCCCCCAGTATTCGAGGTTGATTGAAAGGAGGCCTCGAATACTGTTGAACTGTTCCAGGTTAGCACAATCAATGGTTTCCTATTAAAAACCTTGCCGAAAAACCCATTTGGGACAAAACCGGTCTCAAGGGAAAAACAACGCAACGCGTGCTTTCATACCTAAGGTTTCGTGTTGAATAATCCATCTTTGTTCCTGGTCGATTTTATTAATCCTCGTCTTTGGTCGAACATCTGCAAGGGTTAGTTTCGGAATATAATTGAATTTGGGGGGGGGGGGGAGGATCGTACCTTAGCATTAGTATCGTTTTAACCGTTCATCACACCGAGCTTGTAGGATCTCCATTATACGACCGGTATCGGTTTTTGATCAACCTCTGTTCTCGGTTGGCGGCCCTTTTAATAACGGACCTAGAGCCCCATTGGCCGTCTTCGACTCTTTTTGGATTGATATCGATTATGCACATCGGCCCAAGTAATAGCTGGGTATTCAATCATGTTATGCTTCAGTCACCGTGAAGCCATCGAGCGTTTTTTTGTTTAGACCTTGAGCGAAAGCTTGAACGGCCCAATCGTCTGTGACTGGTGGTAGATCCATTCGTTCTATTTGGAAACGAGATACAAATTCTCTTAGCATCTCGTTATCCTTTTGTCTTACCTTGAATAGGTCCGAGTTCTAAATATCGACTTTTATGTCCCCGGCATGTGCTTTCACGAAACAATCTGCAAGCATAACAAAAGAATCAATAGAATTAGATGGTAAATTATGATACCATATCATTGATCCCTTTGACATGGTTTCACCGAATTTCTTAAATAATACGGATTCGATCTCATCATCCTCTAGGTCATTCCCTTTGATGGCGCATGTGTATGAGGTGACATGTTCGTTGGGGTCGGTAGTTCTGTTATATTTAGGAATCTCGGGCATGCGAAATTTCTTTGGGATCGGTTTAGGAGCCGCGCTTGGGGGGAAGGCTTTTATACAAATTTTTTGGAATCTAAGCCCTTCAATATCGGTGGTGCCCCCGGGATCTGATCAACCCTGGAGTTATATGTTTCCACCTTTTTGTCGTTTGCTTCAATCCTCATTTCTCCTGATTCTATTCGTTTGATCAATTCTTCGAACATCTTAACAATTTCAGGATTAGTCCCCGACTCCTGCTCATTTGATCTTACTATAGTTGGTTCCGTTGTATGGGAGATTTCTTAGCGTGGATTGGGCTCCGGTCTGCTCGGTACCCGTGTTTGACTTTGCAATTGAGCTATCGCTACCTGTTGAGCCTGCAACATTTCCAAAATCATGCGCAGGCTGATTCTGTTTTCCTCAACGTTATGGGTGTCTCGAGGTGCAGATCGAGTACCACCATGAACGCTATTTTCAGGCTCAAAATGTTGATTCTCCTCAATAGATACATGTGACTTAACGTCTAATGGTACTTCGACTCTGGCCCCAACGGTATCGATAAGCGTCCTTTCGGCCCTGGTTGTTAAGTTGTTGTTTTCTCCTTGAAGGCCAGATCTGTTGTCAATAGGTAAGGCCATTAATTGAGAGTTCGTTGCTGCTAATTCGAAATCAAAGATACATTCATCAACAAGCGTAAGGGGGTGCATTTAGCAGATTCGTACCAAATAACCATTGTTATCCTTATCCCACGGTGGGCGCCAAACTGTTTACCCGAAAAATAGATAGAGTTAAATTTATACGTAGTTCTAAGGATATGTGATATAACTTAACACAAATCGTAAGGATAAATAGAGAGTATCAAATATGGATTGTAAAGAATGAAAAATACTCAAGGTTGGAAAGAATATTATTTAAGGACTAAGCAAGATGAATCAATCTCTGAAACCCAAAAGAATAACCCTTCAATATAGGAGTTTATGGTATTTGAGTTACAATATAAGCAAAAAGCCCTCCTTTACAGAAATGTAGCTATCCTCTTTATAGCAGAGGATCCTACTTTAGATATAATTAAAAATACATAGTAGGGAACCCATGATAAATCAGTTATTCTCCAATTCCCGCCGAGATTCTCTCCCTTAGTGCGGTTGCAACGGCTCTTGTATGTGAGATCGAGCTTGGTCGGAACTCGATGCTGGTCGATATTGTTTTTAGAGCTCGATGCGGACTTGAGCTCGATGCCAACTCGGGATCTGGTAATGACTTGGGCTCGGTATCGATTGGCCTTTGCCACTTAAGCTTGATTCCATAACATCTCATCATAGTTCGGTTCGGACCCGAGCTCGATAATGACTTCGAACTCGATGTTTGACCTATACCTAAAATCTGAAGCTCGTTCGTACCATCTTTTACCATCTTTGGAATTCATCTTGATATTACGAAGTCTTCCTTTGGTCCATTATGATCCCATCTCGATCAATCGTACGAAGGCCGAAATCGATTTCGACCGTATATAATATATTTATTTTTCCAACATAAATTACCTCCACTAATGCTTCAATCAGAAAATCATTGTATCCATAATATGAACCCAAGTCCCTTTTAAGTTGATCAACGTAATCCTTACGTGTCACACCGTCTTGCCTTAATGACTTAAAATTTGAAAGCACTCGAACAACTGCATTTATTTTTATTATATTTCAATGATAAAGTTATGTCTCGAAAGAAAAATAATTTAGAAAGGGAAGATAAAGGAAAAGAAACCCGCTCTCTTTTATCCTCCTTTGAAGATTAGATAGATCCAGGGTCTATGTGTTTCTTCTTCAAGCTCCTAAAAATACAATGACATATTTATTTTTCCCTGCATGAATGTCAAACCTCTAATCAAGAAGTGTAACATTAGGCAAACCTCAGTAGTTGGCAGTCTGAACTCATCAGTTTCTACTTTAATATTGCGCTTCAGTTCTGCTTCAGCGTCCTCCTCTTCTCCTTCCCTTTCCACATCAATAGCTTTTGACTTCCTTATAAGATCAGTATCATCTACATCTGAATCAGAATTCACATCCGAATCTGAATTAACATCCGAACCATCGTCTGCAACATAAATGCCAAAACAAAGAAGCATGATTAGTGAGTCATAAAATCATGGCGGATGGCTAAAATTCATTTCCTGTTGTTCTGCATCACGAAAACCTCCATCACCTTCTTCAAAATACCCATCTGTTCCTTCAGCGTCACAAGAAAGATCCTCATTTTCTAGTGGCTTAGGTGGCAAAGGTTCCTTCTTTTGCTTCTTCTTGGTAGGAGGTTTCCCTCCCGCTATCTTACCGAGTTTGGGACCAGCCATTTAAGCGACAATGCAACAAAAATTGGCAACATCAAGCCACTCTTAATATCCAAATTTGTATCGATTTCCATAAGCACAAAATTTAAAGAATCATAAAAGATAAAGAAATTTTCTCCCTTGAGATACCAAACTAGTCCATCCTCTAGTTGGCACTCTCTTAGTTTTATCACAAAAAGCAACAACCCCGGGATCAAACAACAAACTTTAATCCCCAAATTTCAACAAACTTTCCAATTAAAACTCTACAAGACAACGTAAGAAACAATAGACATGGTTCTTCACAGGTGATCACATAACATAAGAAATATCAAAACACTCTAAATTAATACTCTTTACTATATAGGATAAAATCCGCCCTAGAATATTTAGGGTAACATAGCATCAAGGAAAGAGTCAGTCGAGGTCAGTCAGGGAGCAGCAAGATTCGTGGTCGAGATGTAAATAATGACCGATGTCGAGCACCGCTGACAGAGCAGTAACGGCTAATTTTTGAAATAGTATATTAAAGAGAATATTCTCTGCACTTGGACTATTAGGGTTTGCTAGAGATATGTCTTAGATAAATAAGGAAATAGAGAAGGAAACAGGAGGGAATGTTCATTGTGATAAGAGCAGATATTACAAAAAGATTCTCTCTCTCTTATAAAGATACAAAGACTACCTTTTTATCTAGATTCTTGCCCATATTATTCCATATTGTTTCACCAGATCCGAGAATAGTTCGAACAAATTTTGGATTTATCTGTTATTCATCATTGTCAGGAGGAACATTCGTCAAATTCATCCTTTATTGGGTGAATCATTCCTCATATTTACTTAAATGCCACTTATTGCTATTTATTGCTAGTTACACCTCCATTATTGCTCATACTTTATGAACATTTTGTGCTTATCATTGTCAACACTTCACTGGATTTGTCTCATCTCATACACGTTTTCAAGATTCACATCTAGAGTTATTATCATTAACTAGATTTAACCCGTTATTACATAAATTTAATAGTTTAGCAGAAAGGTATACTTTTTGATCAAACAATTTGGCGCCGTCTGTGGGGATTATCTAGTTAACTCTTTTAGTTTCTTCTAGATCTACAACTGACATTGGTTACTAACATCAAAAAACAAGAACAAGAGCCTTTTTTCTCTCTGCATACATAGATCTAATATGGCAGGTAACAAAGAAGAAAGAACAAGAATAATGAGTGACCTCCCAACCAACCTCATGAACATCATCCATGAGAGCTCTAAAGCAGTGGACGAGGACACAACGCCCAATGCCTCCTCCAGGCGAGGTGGGTCACCCCTTCCTCACTGCAACATCACAAAATCTCTTGGTAAGACAGCCTCCACATTCGCGGTAGAGGAGGCGCCGCCAGCAATAAAGAAGCTCCTTGAGGCCTGGCTAACTGATACACTGACCAGCGTCCTCCATAAGCCCGTTCGGGATACGGCCACAGAAAATGCAAGAACTTATGCTATACCACCAATGGACGAGTAACATGATCAACCTCCTCCTCCTTCTTCCGCAACGACAGATATTACTCACAATGTTGTTAGCAATGCAGGTGACGACGCTCTCACGGCCATTCTGAAAAAGATGGAGGAAATGGAAAATGAAAACAAGGTACTTCGATACCAAATGAGAGAACACCAAGAAAGGGTCGATAAAATACCAGGCGCTCCTAAGCTCTTGCCGAAGAGAGATACCGGTCGATTCGTCAAGCAGTCGTATAGTCACTGTGCTGCCCCACATGCCATACCAAAGACCTTTAAAATGTCATCCTATCTGAAAATATATGATGGTACAACCGACCCCAAAGATCATGTGACTCATTACATCACCGCCGTGAAAGCCAATGACCTCGCCAAGGAACAAGTATCCTCCATTCTACTAAAGAAATTGGACGAGACCCTCACGGGAGGCGTGTTGACGTGGTATTCACAACTGCCTGCACGTTCCATTGAAACCTTCGAGGAAATGGATGATAAGTTCGTAACGGCCCATGCCGGGTCCAAGAAGGCCGAGGCAAGAGTAAACGACATCTTTGCTATTAAATAGTCTCCGGGAGAAGGGCTGAGGGACTTCCTCGTCTGTTATAACCGAGTAAGAATGACCTTTCCAAATGTATGAATGGCGATAGCAGCTTTTCAAAATGGGCTGAGCAGAAATGGTTCAAGGGCAACAAGAAAGTTATTAAGTCGGCTTATGAAGTACCCCCCAACGACTTGGGATAAAATACATAGTGTATATTTCGCCGAAGTCCAAGTAGACGAGGACGACCTCAATGGGCCAACCCATCGACTAACCTCGGTGTAAGCATAATCCAGGAAAGATCGAAGAAATGATATCAGAAGAGGTCCCACGGCCTCACGACCCAACCAGGAATGTCATCTCCCATATGTCAAAACCACCGCTGCGTCCACATCCCGACTTGAAGAGGGACCACCCCGATCAAGAACAGGGACTCACCAGAATGAGAGATGTATGCCCAATTTACTATCCGCTCACATTTTTTGTGTGTCACCTACAGAGATAGTCTACACCTTGGAGAAGCACGGACCAAAGGTGAAGTGGCCACAAAAGATGAGGTCAGACCCGAATACCAGAAAATCAGATGCCCTCTATGAGTTCCATCAAGAGAGAGGACACATAACCGAAGATTGCATCTCCCTACGATAGGAGGTCGTAAACATGCTACGACAGGGACACCTCAAAGAATTGCTAAGCGATCGGGGAAAGACCAACCTTGCCAGAAAACGTGAACAACATCAAGGGTCGCTGAAACCGCCCTCGTCGGCCCACACCATCCACATGATCATCGGTGGCGGGGACGATGCTTCCATCAACAGTGTGAAGTTCACCACAACCCACAAGCTCAAACGGTCGATCACCCACGAATGGTATGATGAACTCGAAGAAAGTGTCATCTCCGATAAGTTAGATACCAACGGTTTGTCTTTCACTCACTATGATGCTCTCATTATCACTTTACGAATTTTAGATACCGGCATAAGACGGATTATGGTAGACGATGGAAGCGGTACGTGCATTATCCATCCTCGATTACTTGCACAAATGAAACTCGAGGACAAGATAGTGTCGCGCTGCATCACACTAATAGGTTTTAACAATACAGTTGAGCAAACATCCGACAAGATCACACTTACCGTCCTAGTAGGTGGCGTCACTCTGGAAACCACATTCCATATCATGGACCAGGACACAACATACAACGCCATAATAGGACGACCATAGATACACACCACGAGAGCCATCCCCTCCATCTTGTACCAAGTCGTCAAACACCCAACTCCATAGGGAATATTCAGTATACGAGGGAAGCAACGCACGTCCTAGGAATCCTACCGCATTGCCTTAGACTTTACGGCCACCCAACAAACGAAGGATAAAGAAAAAAAGGCATAGCAATCAACATGGTCGAGGTCGGTATGCGATGACAACGAGGACGTCATCATAGACCCCGATATGGTCGAGGCCACAGGATCGACCATAGAGGACCTCGACCACGTTCAGTTAGATAGCAATGACCACAGCAAGAAAGCTTACATCGGCTACAAACTTTAGGAACCGGGTAAGTTTCGTGAATTTTTAACTGCTAACGCGAACTTGTTTGCTTTTAGCCATGCAGATATGCCAGGTATCCCAAAGGAGATCGCCATGCACAAATTGAACGTCGATCCACTCTACCCCCCGGTGAGGCAGGTTAGGCGTAAGTTCAACTCCGCAATTAATGATGAAATATACGAAGAAGTGGAAAAATTGTTGGAAAACGGCTCCGTCAGGGAGTCGAAGTACCCCCAATGGGTCACCAATGTATTCATGGTGAAAAAGAAATACGGCAAATGGCGGATGTGCGCAGATTTCACTGACCTGAACAAAGCGTGCCCCAAGTATTCATTTACATTACCCCATATCGACCAACTCATCGATGCAACGGTATGGTACGAGCTACTAAGCTTCTTGGATGCCTACTCGAGCTATAATCAGATCCTCATGGAGGAAGAGGATCAGGAAAAAACCACCTTCATCACCCACCAGGGGACGTACTGCTACAGGGTCATGCCCTTCAGAGTGAAAAATACGGGGGCAACTTATCAAAGGTTGGTGACGAAGATGTTCAAAGACCAACTCGATAAAATGATGAAAGTCTACATAGATGACATGCTCATCAAATCCAAAAGGAAAGAAGATCACATCGACCACTTGAGAGAGCCCTTCGGCATACTCATGCAATACGGCATGAAACTGAATCTCGAAAAATGTGCATTTGGCGTGGCCTTAGGAAATTTCTTGGGTTTTCTAGTGTCGCATCGAGGTATAGAGGTCAATCCTAATCAAATCAAGGCCATCAAAGGGATACAAGAGCACTTGACCACCAAAAACCAAGTCCAGAGGTTGACTGGTCATATTGCCGCCCTTTCGAGGTTCATTTCACGATCCTCCGATAGGTGCCATAAGTTCTTCGGTGTACTCAAAAAGGATAATGGCCTCCAATGGACCCCTAAGTGAGTCCAAGCCCTGAAGGAGTTAAAGGTGTACTTGTCATCGCCACTGTTGCTTTCAAAACCAGAACTGGGACAGCCCCTCTTCGTCTATCTTGCAGTGTCTGAAGTAGTTGTGAGCGCGGTTCTGGCCCGAGAAAATAAAGGTACGAAATCCCCCATCTATTACATTAGCAAAACACTAGTTGACGCCGAGACAAGATACCCCCATCTCGAAAATCTTAGACCATATTTCCAATGCCACCCTATCTCGGTCGTCATGTCTTTCCCTTTAAGAAGCATTTTACATAAACCCGAGCTATCGGGAAGGTTAGCCAAATGGGCCATCAAACTGAGCGAGCAAGATATTACATATCGGCCGTGAATGGCGATAAAGTCACAGGTCCTCCCAGACTTCGTCGCCGACTTCAGTGCAAAAACAATGCCCGAAGTCGAAAATGAAGTCATCCACGCTTCCCCCCAAACACAAGACCTCTGGGTCCTGTACACTGATGGAACATCTAACGTGTTAGGGTTTGGGTTAGGACTCGTACTTGAAGTTCCAACAGGCAAAGTGATTCGCCAGTCCATAAGGTGCCCGGACATGACTAACAACTAGGCTGAGTATAAGGCTGTAATTGCAGGACTAAGACTAACACTCAAATACCGGGTGAAGTGGCTAAAACTACGTTGCGATTCTCAACCCGTGGTCAACCAAGTCACATGGACTTTCCAAATCAAGGAGAAAAGGTTACAAAAGTACCAGACCAAAATCTGCAAGTTGCGACCCGATTTTGACGAATGTCAACACAAACAGATCCCACGAGCACATAATACCGAGGCGGACGGCCTCTTCAAATTAGTTGTAGCCACCAAAAATATTACAACCGAAGAAAGAAATGTGGTCCACCTCCTCAACTCATCGATAGATCAAATTGAGGTAAGAACCATAAACCTGACTTGGGACTGGCGCAACCGTATTGTTACATATTTGCAGGATTACGTACTCCCAGATGATAAAAAGGGCCAAGAAACTGCGAATGCAAGCAGCCAGATAAAACATCTTTCATAATGACCTGTACAAGAGGATGTATGGCGGCTTTCTGGAGAAATGCTTAGGCCCAAATCAGATGCAACGCATCCTTGAAGAAGTACACGAAGGCCATTGTGGAGCTCAGCAATCGAGATTTGGTGAGATGCCTCATATGGGCAGGATATTACTAGCCCACCATGAAAAAGGAGGTCGCGGATTTCGTGAAAAAATGCGAGCAATGCCAGAAGCATGCCCTAATGATCCACCAATCAGGCGAACACCTACACTCAGTGACTTCCCCTTGGTCGTTCATCAGCTGGGGAAAAGACATTGTGGGCCCCCTCCCGGCAGGACGAGGTAACGTACGATTTCTTTTGGTTTTAACTGATTATTTATCTAAATGGGTAGAAGCAGGAGCATTCACCCAAATACGCGAACAGGAAGTGATCGCCTTCATATGGAAAAACAACATATGCCGTTTTGGTCTCCCAAAAAAGATCAGATGCGACAATGGACCCCAAGTTGCTGGAAAAAGGGTCGTTGTGTTTTATCAAAAATGGCACATCAAAATGATACTCTCAATGCCATACGACCCCGCGGGCAACGGTCAAGCGGAATCCTCCAATAAGTCGATATTGAGCATCATGAAGAAGAAACTCGAAGACGCCAAAGGATGGTGGCTGGAAATATTACCAGAAGTACTCTGGGCCTACGGAACAACGCCAAAGACGAGCACAGGAGAGACGTCATACTCATTAGTCTATGGGACTGATGTAGTAATATTGGTCGAGGTCGGGGAGCCCAGCCTAAGATACTCCCACGAAAGTGGACCCCGAAATAATGTTAGCAGAAGGCAGGAGCTCGACGAAGTCGAGGAACAAAGAGATATGGCCTACGTAAGAATGGTTGCCCAAAATCAACAAGCAGAACGCTATTATAACAAAAAGGCAAAGATCATACCACTCAAAGTCGGGGACTATGTGCTTAAAGCTAAAACACAAGCAAGCAAAGACCCACGGGAAGGCAAAGTAGAAACAAATTGGGACGGCCTGTACAAAATCATGGCAATAACGAACAAAGGGTCATTCCAACTAGAAACGATGGAAGGAAAGAGACTACCAAACAACTGGAATATTACACACCTCAAGTACTTCAACTTTTAAAAGACGAAGCATACCCAAACTCATACTCTTTTTTTCCTCACTTGAGTTTTATCCCAATTGGTTTTTCTCGAGGAGGTTTTTAACGAGGCGACAAAGGGGACACTTCAGGATCGAAGTGCACACAGGATGGCTAGTTCATTGCTCGACCTCTCAATATTTCTCCATGTCGACCAATGAAGGGACTAAATATACTGGGACTGGGACTGAAATGCCAGCCAACGCCTGAAAAATATGTAAATTTCTCCAAGTGTATGAACAAAGCACAAATACATTAAGTTTATTTCTATTTTCTCCAAATTTACAACCAAAGGAATGTTGCCTTAAAATCATACCGCCAACAAATGCAACACCTAATCGTCCCTCGGCCATAATCAAGCATAGGTGATACTCGACCTCATTCAAATCAACACCTAATCGGCCCTTGGCCATAACTAAGTATAGGTTATACTAGACCTCGTTCAAATCAACACCTTATCGGCCCTCAGCCATAACCAAACATAGGTGATATTCGGCCTCGTTCGAACCAATACCTAATCGGCCCTCGGCCATAATCAATCGTAGGTGATACTCTACCTCGTTCGAATCAACACCTAATCGGCCCTTGGCCATAACTAAGTATAGGTTATACTCGACTTCGTTCGAATCAACACCTAATCGGCCCTCGGCCATAAATAGACATACGATATGTTTGACCTTGCTCGAACTAACATCTACTGGTCCTCAGCCGTGATCAAGCTTAGGTTTTATTCCGACCTCGTTCGACCCTACTCGAGCTAAGTTATTACGACTAAGGAAACCAAGGCAACCAAGCAACAAAATCAAAAAGCATACAAACTCGAACAGAAGAAAAACGAATCAGATATAAATAACAAAACTGGTATTTCATACTTAGAATTTGTTTTTACAAAGGCTCGAAAAAATGCCCACAAAAAAACAAGTAGAAGTCTGCAGCAAAACAAAAAGAAGGACAAGAAAAGCTACTAATTGGCCTGATCGCCTAGGCCATCCCCATCTGCCCCTTCACCCTTACCATCGCCATCGGGATACTCGTCATCATACCAGGCGTCCTCTTCAATCCGATCCAGGCATGTATATTCCTCGTCATCACTGCCTCTGGTGTAGCAGGATCATAGTCGCAAGCGAACCGAGCTCTACGTGCCTTAACACGAGCATCCTCGAAGATGGATTCTGAAACGGTTCCCGCCCTCATCAGATCTCTTAATATATCCAGCTGGTCCTCAGCGTGAATCCACTCCTCGTATAAATCTCGAGGAACATCAGGGAAATCAGAAACATGGGAAAAGGATGGTCGAACCAATAATTATGCCTTCTCGGCCTCCAGAGCGACGACTCGATCACAAAGGCCAGAAGCCTCTTTATCTAGTTCTCTGATCCGTTCATCAAGCCGCTCTTCTTTGAGTTTGTCCGTCTCCAAGACATTCTCTCATTCGGAACGAAGAACACAGATTATGATCTCCAAGGCCTCCACCTTCCTCGTAGCCCCAGACTAAGCTGACTCCGCCTTCTCAAGATCTGCTGCCTTCTCGGTGACCTCACCATCTGGGCTTAGAGATCGCCGCACTAGGCTTCGACCCCTCTACTAACCTCCAGCTCCTCCTCTTTGTCCCTTAGTGCCCCCTCAAGAATGCTGTATTTTTCGATGACCTTCACCAACTCATCATCCTTTTCCTTCAGCTCATCTCGGAGAGCTTGGAAGTTGCCGCCTTCTCTAAACCTCTGACAAATCTCACGATACTTATTGCGGTACTCGTGGTATTTTCTCTCCATCTTCAGAAAAATAGCCTTACACCTCTCCTCTCTTCAGGCACTTTCAATTTCCAAAATCATAGTCTGAAAGAAAGAGAAAACGAAAACGAAGAGTAAGAACAAAACAAACTTTGAACTTGACAAACAAAACAAGAGAGATTGAAAAGCTTACCATAAGAGCGAGGCCGGCTATGCTCCTAGACAAGGTAGCTTCATTCAGCTTTTCGAAGGTTTTACCCTCCACATCGGAACAGAGGGGACCAAGGGAAGGGACAACGTTCTCCGTGTTGACCAACAAATCTTGATCTATAGGGATCGCAATAGTCTGCGTGGATGATAAGTGGGGATTTTGACTACTTATTAGCACCTTTTCACTTTCGTTTTAATCCAAAAGCGTTCAATTGTGTTCTCGAAAACTGATAAAATATGCTTAATTACAGGAATAGTGGAAAATGAGCCCCCAAGATGAAATCCAACTAAAGAAGGAGTGATCTAAACTCTAGGACATAAATAGGAACAGAAGCTCAAAAGTGCGGACTGCAAATTTTCATCTGCGGCCACGGATTGTGAAGAAACTCCTATCAGAGACAAGTGCAAAGTGTGGTCCGCACATGACATGTGCGGCCGCAGAACCTGGGCAAGAGGAAAAGTTCAGAGAACTTGAATCTCAAGTTCAACAGAAGAGCGGCCGCATAAGAACAGCTACGCAGCCACAGTCACATTTGTGCGGTCCGCAGAAGAGCAATGTGCGACCGCACTCAGAAATGCGCGGACCGTAGAAAGAGAGAAGTGCGGCCGCAGTTCAGAATTATGCGGTTGCAGGTTTCCATTCCTGTCACACTGAAGCAAAGTGCGGACCGCACATGGAATTGTGCGGCCGCAGAACCTTCGAAAGGGCATTTTTGTCCGAAAATTCCAGCACTGTATAAATAGAAGAGTTTTACTTTTTTATGTCAAGTTTTGACACCAACAGTTATAGTAGACGTTTTCTTTTACTCTTTTTAGTAGTTTTTGCTATTTTGAGTTTTTTGAATATTGATTTGATCATTTTAATTATCAGTATAGATTTAATTATCACTTCTTCTTCTTCTTTTTCTTCCAATTTAAGCATGAGTAGCTAGATTTTCACTAGGGTTGTGACCCAACCCTAGTGTGTAAACTTAATGGGTGTTTGATTTATTGCTTGTTTATGATTGGGTGTTGATTATCTAGCCTAGTTCTTGCGTTTATGTGAAGAATTAATGGTTGCAAACATTATTTCATGCCTATTTGACTTGGTCTCTACTTGAGAAAGAGAGACTTAGTCTAGGAACACTTGGCAAGCAAGAAATTGGGTCAATCGAGATATTGATAAGCCCAATTAAAGGGTTGAACCTAGAGATAGTAAAATTCAACTTGAGCTTATCATCAACTGTTTTGTTCAATACCCATTTGGACTTGAGAAAGCCAAATTGGGCAAAATCACTCTCTGACCGAGAGGTATTGAGTGGGTACTTAGGTGTTGATAGCTATAATACACCCTGACCAATAAAACAAGCTTTAAAGTTTACAACCTATTAGGCCAACACCTAGGTGAAGGTTATAGCCCTAGGCCTTTTATATCATTTGAAAAACAACCAAAAACACTTTCATAATTTAAATTCTTAGTTTTTAATCTTCATTTAAATTAGACCTAGAAACAACCCAAGTTTGTGGAAGTGCAATTTGAGATAATTCAAGCTCATACACTATAATATATATCCCTAAGACCCATTCATAGATCCCTATGGAAAATCGACCCCGGCTCCTTGTTGGGTATTACTATTGCATCGACCATTTTCATATCCTCAAATAAAGGAGTGAAATTGGAGGAGATCAATTTTTGGCATCGTTTCCGGGGAGCTAAAAGACGGTGTTAGCTATATATTTAGGTGTGCTTTTGAAATATCTTCTTATCCTTCTTTGTTACTAACGTGTGAGTATTGTAGGTACAATCATGGCAAACAATGAGCTCGGAAACATAGCCGTGGGGGATGTGGACGTTGATGATGATGCAATGGATAAAGTCCCTCTTGAAACTCAAGCCAATAGACGAGGTCGACTGCCTCAAGAAAATATTCCCGTTCCACCCCCATATCCACCACGAGCGGCTCCACACCGGGTGTTGCCGAATGAAGGGTATACAAGTGCTATAGTCCCACCCCGTATTAGGGCGAGCAACTTTCAAATAACCAACGTGATACTCACTTTGCTCGGGCAACGAGGGTTCTTCATCGGTGCACCGGGTCAAATTGCATATAAACATTTGAAGGGGTTCGTTGATACGTGTTAGGGAATAAAACAAACAAATGTCTCCAAGGATGCTTTGAGGCTAAGGTTTTTTCCCTTCTCTCTATGGGGGAAAGCTTTAGATTGGTCGGAACGTTTGCCAAATCATTCCATTTGTACTTGGGATGAACTAGCGGAGAAATTTATTTCAAAGTACTTCTCTCCCGGGCACATGGCCATACTTAGGGATGAAATTATAGCATTCAAGCAAGAGCCAAATTAACCACTACACAAGATATGGGAAAGATAAAGGACAATGGTGAAAGAGTGCCCCAACAATGATATGATAGAGAACATGATTCAACAAACTTTCTATCACGGGATCAATACCACCATCCAATGTGTAGTGAATCAACTTGCCGGTGGGAACCTCATGACTACGCCTTATGCGGAGGCGTGTGATATTTTAGATGAGATGGCAGATACTTCATCAGCTTGGCAATCTAGAGCCAATGTTCCATAAGGTGATCCAAATATGATTCTTCTTCATAAAGAATTACATGACCATGTGCAAGCAATAATCGAGTTGACAATCACCATGAACCAATTGGCAAAGGCTCAACTTCAACAAGTGCAAAACCCGAGGCAAGTCAATGCTATGGAGGGAGTCAATATGATGGTAACCAAGAGAAGAACAAGAAGTCCACAGGTGCAACAAAGAGTGGACAATTTTGTGCAAAATGATAGTGGGTTTGATCAAGGAGATTCTTACAATGATTAAGATAAAGAGGTCCAATATGTGAATAACTTTCAAGGGCAAAGAAACAGCTACCAAGGCCCTAGTCAACAACAATGGAGACCTTCGAATAATCAAGGTAATTGGAATTCTAACAACCAAGTTAATTGGAATAGTGAAAACAATCAAAGCAATTGTAACAACAACAATCAAGGTAATTGGAGTGGAAGCAATAACCAAGGGAATTGGCAAAACAATAATAACCAAGGCGGGTGGAACAACAACCAAGGAAATCAGGGGTCGGGTTTTCAACCTACCTCCTTATCCTTCTCATGGTCCTAGTTCCTCTAACAATGAAATGAGTCGTATTAAGAACATGTTCAAGCAAATGATGGAGAAGAATGTCGATTCTGATGGCCAACTTGCTTCGCACAACACATCAATCCGAAACTTAGAAGTGTAAATGTGTCAAATCTCTCAAGATTTAAATTCCCATCCTATGGGGGCACTACCAAGAGATACGGTGGTGAACCAGAAGGGTGGGAACAATACAGGGCATGCCATGGCTGTTACTACAAGAAGTGGAAGAGGTGGGAATGCACCTACCTCAAGTCAAAATCAACTTGTGGATGATGAGCAAGTGGTAGAAGAAGAAGAGATCATGAACAATGTTGTGCAATCAAATGATGAAGTGCGGATTGATATTGATGACACGGAGGAAGAGACTCAAGAGGATGTGAACCTGTCTAGGGATCATGTGATTGACATACCGGAACCGGTAGTGCAAAAAGCTAAGGCACCATTCCCTAAACCACCTCCTCCCTATCCTTAAAGGCTAGCCAAGAAAAGAAGTTCATTGATATGATGAAGAGTCTCTCTATAAATGTGCCATTAGTTGAAGCCTTGGAGAAAATCCCCGGATATGCAAAGTTTATGAAGGACTTGGTGATAAAGAAGAGATCGATGAATTTTGAAACTATCAAAGTCACTCACCAAGTGAGTGCAATTGTGCATGAGATGGCTCCTAAGTTGGAAGATCCCGGAACGTTTACAATTCCTTGTACCATTGGAAGTGCAGAGTTTGAAAAAGCTCTTATAATCTTGGGGCGAGTATCAACTTGATGCCCTATTCGGTTTTCAAAACATTGGGAATTGGGCAACCAAGACCCACATCTATGAGATTACAAATGGCCGATCGTACAATGAAGTGACCGTTAGGGGTGATTGAGGATGTATTAGTTCGAGTTGACAAGTTCATTCTCCAGGCGAATTTTGTTATTCCTAATTGTGAAGTGGACTATGAGGTGACAATTATTCTTGGTAGACCTTTCCTTGCTACGGGGAAGGCTCTTGTTGATGTGGAAGCCGGTGAACTCATTTTCCCGGTGGGTGATGAAAAGGTGGTGTTCCACGTGTGCAAATCTATGAGGCAACCAAATAGCAATGAAGTGTGTTCGTTCGTGGACTTGGTGACTGATGTGATTATTGATGATACAAGTGCCACGATTAATGTGGGTGACATGTTGGAGGCCGTTTTGCTCAATTTTGATATGATGAAATGGATGGCTTCATGGAATGTGTTAATTCTTTGCAAGGGATGGGTTCATAAAATTATGCACCTCGAAAACTTTTCTTGGATCTTGAGAATATGAAAACTCCTCCTACAAAGCCTTCCATTGAAGAGCCTACTATCTTAGAGTTGAAGCCATTACCTCCACATTTTAGGTATGAATTCCTTGTCCCTTGCTCTACTTTACCGGTTATTCTTTCCTCTTGTTTGACTAACGTGCAGGTTGACTCTACATTGGCGGTGCTCCACAAGAGGAAGAAAGCTATTGGGTGGACTTTGGCGGATATTTGGGGAATAAGACTTGCATTTTGCATGCACAAGATTAATTTGGAGGAAGATGACAAACCCTCCATTGAACATCAAAGGAGACTTAATGAAGCCATGCAAGAGGTGGTCAAAAAGGAGGTCATAAAGTGGTTAGATGTCGGGGTTGTCTACCCCATTTCTGACAGTTTGTGGACTTATCCAGTGCAATGTGTTCCGAAGAAGGGGGGCATAACAGTGGTCACTAATGATAAGAATGAATTGATTCCAATAAGAACGATAACCGGATGGAGAGTGTGTATGGACTATCGGAAGCTAAGCAAAGTCACAAGGAAAGACCATTTCCCACTACCCTTTCTTGACCAAATGCTTGATAGGTTGGCCGGTCGGGCATTCTATTGCATTATATATGGATATTCGGGCTACAATCAAATCCCTATTGCCCCGGAAGATCAAGAGAAAACAACTTTCACTTGTCCCTATGGCACTTTCGCTTTCAAGCGGATGCAATTTGGCTTATGCAATGCACCAAAAACTTTTCAACGGTGTATGATGGCGATCTTTACGAATATGGTAGAGGACAACCTTGAAGTCTTCATGGATGACTTTTCGGTAGTCGGGGATTATTTTGTTGATTGCTTGGCAAATTTGGATAAGGTATTGGCAAGGTGTGAAGAAACGAACTTGGTATTGAATTGGGAGAAATGCCATTTCATGGTCGAGGAGGGTATTGTCCTTGGCCAAAAGATTTCAAAGAAGGGAATAGAGGTCGACAAAGCGAAAATAGAGGTGATTTCTAAACTTCCACCTCCAACATTCGTGAAGGGCGTGAGAAGTTTCTTGGGTCATACGGGGTTCTACAGGCGTTTCATAAAGGATTTTTCCAAAGTGGTAAACCCCTTGTGCAAGCTTTTGGAGAAAGATTCTAAATTTCACTTCAATGATGATTGCATGAGAGAATTTGAATTGATCAAGTTCAAGTTGACAACTACTCCCATTATCAACGCTCCTAATTGGAGCATTCCTTTTGAGCTCATGTGTGATGCTAGTGATGTAGAGGTTGGAGCAGTTTTGGGGCAACGTATCAATAAGATCTTTCATCCGGTATACTATGTTAGTAAGACCATGAATGATGCCCAAGTCAATTATATTGTGACCGAAAAAGAGCTCCTTACCATTGTGCTTGCTATTGAGAAGTTCCGCCCGTACACGGATCATGCGGAACTTAGTTACCTTATGATCAAGAAAGATTCTAATGCCCCGTTGATGAGATGGGTGCTTTTGCTGCAAGAGTTTGATATAGACATACAAGACCGAAAAGGAAGTGAAAACCAAGTGGCAGACCACTTGTCTCGTTTGGAGGAGGAGGGGAGGTCGCATGATGGCCTTGAAATCAATGACTCATTCCCCGATGAGCAACTCTTAGCCATTTCAATGAAAAAGGTGCCATGGTTCGCGGATCTATTAAATTTTCTTGTAAGTGGTATCACCCCGGATGAGTTATCTTCAAAGCAAAGGAAGAAGCTCAAACGGGATTGTCAAGACTATTATTGGGATGAACCGTACCTTTTCCGGATTTGTATGGATGGAGTGATTAGAAGATGTATACCGGGGGAGGAACAAGTTGAAATTCTGGGGGTTGTCATTCTTCGCCGTTTGGTGGTCACCATGGTGGAGCAAGAACGACGGCCAAAGTGCTAAGTTGCGGTTTCTATTAGCCCACTCTTTACAAGGATGCAAGTGATCTAGTCAAGCGTTGTGATGAATGTCAAAGGGCCGGTGGAATCTCAAAGAAAAATGAAATGCCCCTCAACACCATTTTGGAGATTGATATTTTTGATGTGTGAGGTATTGACTTCATGGGACCTTTTGTGAGTTCTTGTGGAAATACCTACATCTTGGTCGCGGTTGATTATGTGTCTAAATGGGTTGAGGCCGTTGCTCTACCCAACAATGAAGCAAGGGGTGTGGTGGCATTTTTGAAGAAGAACATCTTCACAAGATTTGGTACTCCGCGGGCTATCATAAGCGATGGGGGGTAGCATTTTTGCAACAAATCTTTTGATACCTTGCTTAGCTAGTATGGCGTCACTCATAAAGTTAAGAATCCCTCTCACCCTCAAGCTAGAGGTCAAGCGGAAGTCTCCAACAGGGAGATAAAGAGTATTTTGTCCAAAACAGTGAATGCTAACTTGGACAGATTGGTCAAAGAATCTTGATGATGCACTATGGGCTTATCGGACTGCTTTCAAAACTCCTATCGGTATTTCTCCATAACGGTTGGTGTTTGGAAAAGCTTGTTATCTTCCGGTGGAACTCGAGCATAAGGCCATGTGGGCTTTAAAGAAGTTAAATCTTGATTGGGATATAGCTGCTAACTTGCGGGTTGCACATTTGAATGCATATGTAAGTTCGTCCTTGTACAAAGAAAGAATGAAGTACCTTCATGACAAATACATCCGAAATAGGGAGTTCAAGGTGGGCGATCTTGTTTTGTTGTTCAACTCATGATTGATGTTGTTTCCTGGATAGCTGAAATCCAAATGGAGTGGTCCCTTTAAAATTATGGGTATGACACCTTTTGGTGCATTGGACTTGAAGAACAAAAATGATGAGGTATTTCGAGTCAATGGTCACCGGGAGAAGTATTATTTTGGACAAGATGATGATGGCCAGGTGGTGGTAGTGATTCATTTGAAGTGATGGTAATCTACGTCGTGGGGCGACGTTAAATCAGGCGCTTCTTGGGAGGCAGCCCATATTTTTTTTCTTTTTTTCTTTTCTTCTTCTTTAGATAGGTCTTATTTTGTACTAACTGGATTTGAAGTGTGTTGCAGGAAGGTGTGTGCTTTACAGGAACTATGCTCAGAAAAATTGGCTAAGTATGGAAAAAGTGCGGAAGCACAATTTTGGACGCTACAAAAGAAGGAAAATGCGGCCGCACAATTCCTGTGCGGACCGCACAACTTGAGATGGAAAAATGCAAACTCTCTGAAGTTTGTTTGTCAGAGAAACAGCCAAAGTGCGGCCGCACAGCGAATTCTGCGGTCCGCACCAAAATCTGTGGCCGCATAGCTAAATCTACGGACCGCAGATCATCAAAAGGAAGTGGAACACCAGGTAACAGAGTGCAGACCACAGAAGGAATTCTGCAGCCGCACTCGTCTCTTGATTCCTTAGCCAGACCCACTGTGTATAAATAGAAACCCTAAGGCTACTGTTGAAACTTTCCATTCTCTGAGAAATCAAAAAGAAAAGGCCAAAATTTTGCACACATCTGATTCAATCATCTACCACCTAATTATGCATCTGTGATCATTCCTTAGCGCCACTTCATCACTGGTATGTTCAAATCATTTCTAGGATTCTTCGATTTTCTTAGTTTAATTTACAATTTGTTAGTTAGTTTAGACCATTTGTCAATTTCATATCCATGTGGGGTTTAAATTGTGTGGGTTAACTCTTACTAGCTTTTTGGGTAGTGGATAGTTTGATTATCATGTTTAGTTGCTATCACCATGTCTAATTTGTGCATAAATCAAAAACCTACAGGACTCTGTCCAATTGAATTTTGAAATATGCGGCCGCACAAGGAATTGTACGGTCCGCATAAGTATAGATTAGGGCATTAGGTGAGGCAAGATTATGCGGACCACACTTAAGATTGTACGGACCACAGTAATTACATAGCAGCCACAGAAAAGTGTGTGCGGCCGCAGATCAAGCCAATCTCTGTCATCAGAGAGTTGGCACTTTTGGAAAATTTCATGTGCGGCCGCACTTGCAATTTTTCGGACCGCACATCAATTCTGCGGTCGCACTCAAAATTGTTTGGACCGCAGTTTCATTGTTGTGTCCGCACTTTAAAATTGTGTGGTCTGCACAACCCAGGCTGCTGGCGCACTTGCAATTGTGCGAACCGCACTTCCCCACCCTGCAACATGTTTTGTTCTGTGACTTTCTATTTATCAGCAATTGAATTGGAACTGACTCCTGCTTATGTTTGTTATAGAAAATGGTTAGATCAGAGGTCGTGGTGATACATCAAAGGGGAGGGGTGAACCTTCCAGAGGCAGAAGCAAAAGTAATTTACCCCTCGCCCTCCAAAGGGCAATCAGTAAGAAAACCATAGCAAGCCGAGGAAGACAGCCCGAGTCTTCCGAGTCTAGTTCATATGCCCCATCTCGGGAAGCATCAGAGGGTGACTCAATGCAAGAGCAGCCTATTGTTCAATCATAGCCACAGGGTAGATACCAACTTAGAGACGAGCATTCCTCCTCTGAGAGCACTTTCGAGGGTTCGGAAGGTGACAGTCAGGCTTCATAGCCCTCATCCACACATTCCCCCGATGCACTTGCTACTACAGTGGATGTTGATGATATTCTGGATGATGGCTGAGAGGTGATACCATAGTTGCCGGCCTTGAGGGGTCGAAGAAGAAAGAGATTTAGGAAGATAGGTTTGTCAGTCTGGATGCATTCACAAGCTTCCGAGAGTGGTGGCCAATGGGATCGCTCACTCTTGAGCATCATTTCATGATAAAAGACCTTGACAAATACAACCTGATAGTGTTGAGACAGTTCTGGGAGCGGAAGGGGTGGATGCGGTTCACCAAAAGTATGGTAGATGCCAAGGAATACCTGGTCCGGGAATTTTACACCAATGTGGCGCATATAAAGAATGGGACCAAAGTAACAAAAGTGAGAAATATAAAGGTGCAATTCGATTAGAGCACCCTGCACATGTATTTAAGGTTTGAGGATGTGGAGCCTGTGAATTCCTAGAAAGGTTAGCACTGGGAGATGCAGTTCGACCATGGCTAGCTGAGATTCTTGCAGCTCCGAGGCCGCCTACAGCAGGGGTTCACATTCAGCGAAACACCCTAAATTTTGAGGCAAAGGGATGGCAAACATTCGTGTGTAGCAGACTAGACCCATGCAAAAATGAAACAAATCTTCGTATTCAGCGGGCAGTGCTAGTCGTTTCTATCATGGCCGGGTACCCAATCAATGTGGGTGTCGTGATGTCGACCAACATGTATGTGGTTGCCAGGCAAGGTGACACCCCCTACCCGTATCCCAACACTATCACTAAGTACCTTACGGATGCGGGTGTGGAGCTGAGGGATTTTGATACCAAGGTGTGGGCGAAGAAGCCCTTTTCGTGGTATTCTTTTATGGGTGGTGGAAACCCAAAGAAAAAGGGTCAACCCTCTACTACTGCAGGCCAGTCTGATGAGCCCGTAGGGGTAACTGCTAAGACAGTTGACATGCCATCTACTTCAGCAGAGCCTGCTGATGGTGCAGCAGCTATGCCTCCACCTCCTTCTTCAGGTCCCTCAGTATCAGTGCCTTCCACATCGGCTTTGAAGCCGGTGCCCGTGCCTGCTTATCAACTATATGCGTTGCGAGTCTCCCAAATACTACCGAGCCTCAACAACTGGATGCAGACAGCTACTACAAAGATGTCTGACATATTCAGTGCTGTTGCAGCACAGTCATCCACTCTGGCACCCTAGATTCCTCCGACAATGGAGGATACATTGAAGAAGATCTTGGAGAACCAGACCACCATCATGAACACCTTGGTAGCACATGGAACAGTGATTGAGGAGCTGGGGAAGCAGGTAAAGAAAATGAGGAAATCCCAGCGTCCAAGAAATCAGTTGACAGGCTGAGGAGAGAGGTGGCCAAGATAGAAGCAGCTGGTGATCTTTCATTTGATATGCTCATGGGGTCAAACCCACCAGCACCAGCAGATCCAGCAGCACCATCAGCTCCAGTGGCACCAGTTGGCCAGTCTGAGGAACCAGACCTGGCTACCGACACTGCCAAGGCAGTGCGCCAGATGTTCACCAACCCAGTTACTCCCAGAGCCGATGATGATCGATCCAGTTAGAGGAGACTGAGGGCGGTGACGCTGATATGGACACGGAGATGTCCAAGGCCACATAGGGAGTCTTTTTCACTCTTACCCTTCTTTATTCTTGTTTTGATTAAGTATTGGGGACAATGCTTATTTTTATTCGGGGGGGGGGGGAGTTATTTGATTTGCTATTTGGATGACTTTTAGACATTTGGTTTGTAATAACTAACAATATTTTTTTCTTTCTCTTTATTATGTTTATATATTCTCTCTGTTCTCTCTGGATGTATGTGTTCTCTCTTTTCCTCTCTCATTATGTATATTCGTTATGCTTTTAGTAGTTTGATTTTTCTTAGCTTCTTTATTATGTTTTCTTATTAGTTTATGTTTAATCTAATAGCTTCTTTTTAATTTTGTAGCTTCTTTTTATGTTTTAGTGAACAATAAGCCTTTGGTTTTCTTAATGCCACGGTTTTTTTCAAAGGTCATTTTTGTGTGAACCGGGTGACTCTTCCCAAAGATGGATAGCATGACAATCTTCTTAAGGGATTGAGTCCGTTTTGGTGTTTAGGTAAGAGTAGTAGTAATAATGAATAAAAAGACCTAATTGAGTCAGGCTCGAAGAGTAAAACATGCTTTACTTGGTACCAACACACTTAACTACGTGCTTATGGTTAAAAACAAGGTTTTTGGAAAGATATATACCTAGTTAGTGACCTTGTGACTCTTGTGTTGACTTAGGCAATCATCGAGTGGTTTAGTCGAACCATAGTGATTTTCAATCTTGAATATGGTCATTGTGGGCCCTCAACTCTATCCTCTTTAACAATCCCGTTGCATGAGAGGTGAGATTTTTTTAATTCAAGTCCAAGTACCCGTTTGAATTATCTAGAACTTACCCCGAATGTGTCTCTAGGCAAAATTTTAAGTTTTGCTTGGCTTGAGAAGTGATTGTAGGCTCTCCTTGACCCGCTTGAAATTTTTCATGGCCCACCAATGTTGTTATCCCTAGTCAACCCATTTGAGCCAAAAACCTTTCTCATTTGATAACCATGTTACAAGCCTTTACCCGTTCTGTCATGACCCTCTCTTGGCACCCGAGCTTTCCTTAACACTCTTTTGAAACAATTAGCTAAAAATGTAAGTATGGGGAAGAGACGAGGAGTTTGAAAAAGGTATCAAGGCACAAAAAGAGAAAATAAATGAAGAGAAGGAAAGTCAAGAAAAAGAAATAAAGAACAAAAAGAAAAATGCAAAAAGAATGTGAATAAGTTGAAGAGTTGAAGGGATTCAAAGAAAAGTAATGATGCAAAGCATGGAGAAAATGAATATCATGACCAAGAAAGAGTGATGTTATGTCTCTCTAATCCCCCTATGGAAAATAAAATGCCTCAAAGAGTTGGCAAAGCATGAGCCGATAAGAGAAAATGGAGTGCTTAAGGAAAGATGAACCTGTTCTATTATAGCATATCCAACCATAGTCCAAAATCCTTCATTACATTCCGAAAAGGCCCTACATGATTTCAAGCCGAGTGAGCTTACATTAGTGGTGATTTACATGAGGGGCAAGCCTATGGTACTTAAAGTCGTACTTATGACATTCTTTTGAGATAGATGAGCGAACTAATCTTTGAATTGATTGCTACATTCTTAAGTGAGATATGCAAACGGAGAGTAGAGAGGAGGAGTTTGGGATCCACAATGATCTACATGAAAGAGCGAGCTTCCTTGATGAGTGAAGTCAACTCTTGTTGCTCAAGTGTCACATTAGAATTATTTGTGCTTAAAAGTTCAATCCATTGCCTTGTTAATAATTCATAAGTGTTGTGGATAATTATTGGTCCCAATTGATGCGTGATTGATGAATCTTTGATTAGTAGGAATAGCTCTTAACTTGTGGAGGTGGTAATTACCTTATTTGCTTGAGGACAAGCAAAAGCTTAAGTTTGGGGAGTTGATAAGTGGGGATTTTAACTACTTATTAGCATATTTTTGCTTTCGTTTTAGTCCAAAAGCATTTAATTGTGTTCCCGAAAACTAATAAAATATGTTTAATTGCAGGAATAGTGGAAAATGAGCTCCCAAGATGAAATCCAACCTCAAGAAGAAGTGATTTGAACTAAAGGACACAAACAGGCACAGAAGCTCAGAAGTGCGGACCGCAGATTTTCATCAGGGACGCAGATTGTGAAGAAACTCCTATAAGAGACAGGTGTAAAGTGCGGCCTGCACATGACATATGCGGCCGCAGAACCTAGGCAAGAGCAAAAGTTCAGAGAACTTGCATCGCAAGTTCAACAGAAATGTGGACCGCACAATTATTGTGCGACCGCAGAAGAACAGCTACACGACCGCAGTCACATTTGTGCAGTCCATAGAAGAGCAATGTGCGGCCGCACTCGGAAATGCGCGGACCGCAGAAAGAGAGAAGTGGGTCGCAGTTCAGAATTATGCGGCCGCAGGTTTCCATTCATGTCAGGCTGAAGCAAAGTGCGGACCGCACATGGAATTGTGCGGCCGCAGAACCTACGTAATGGCATTTTTGTCTAAAAATTCCAGCACTGTATTGAAGAGTTTCACTTTTTTAGGTCAAGTTTTGACACCAGCAGCTATAGTAGACGTTTTCTTTTACTCTTTTTAGTAGTTTTTGCTATTTTGAGTTTTTTGAATATTGATTTGATCATTTTAATTATCAATATAGATTTAATTATCACTTCTTCTTCTTTTTCTTCCAATTTAAGCATGAGTAGCTAGATTTTCACTAGGGTTGTGACCTAACCCTAGTGTGTAAACTTAATGGGTGTTTGATTTATTACTTGTTTATGGTTGGGTGTTAATTATCTAGCCTAGTTCTTGCTTTTATGTGAAGAATTAATGGTTGCAAAAATTATTTCATGCCTATTTGACTTGGTATCTACTTGAGAAAGAGAGACTTAGTCTAGGAAAACTTGGCTAGCAAGAAATTGGGTCAATCGAGAGATTGATAAGCCCAATTAAAGGGTTGAACCTAGAGATAGTAAAACCCGACATGAGATTATCATCAACTGTTTTGTTCAATACCCATTTGGACTTGAGAAAGCCAAATTGGGCAAAATTACTCTCTGGCCGAGAGGTATTGAGTGGGTACTTGGGTGTTGATAGCTATAATACACTCTGACCAATAAAATAAGCTTTAAAGTTTACAACCCATTAGGCGAACACCTAGGTGAAGGTCATAGCCATAGGCCTTTTATATCATTTGAAAAACAACCAAAACCACTTTCCTAGTTTAAATTCTTAGTTTGTAATCTTCGTTTAAATTAGACCTAGAAACAACCCAAGTTAGTGGGAGTGCAATTTGAGATAATTCAAGCTCATACACTATAATATATATCCCTAAGACTCATTCATAGCTCCCTGTGGAAAATTGACCCCGACTCCTTGTTGGGTATTACTATTGCATCAACCGTTTTCATATCCTCAAATAGAGGAGTGAAATTGGACGAAATCAGTGGACCCCTCCAACATTACTTCGAGTCAGGTAAATCCCTCCCCCATCATCCTCACCTCATCGGCATCCATATCGGAGCACGTCTAGTAATCATCCTCGGCTACACGTTTTCCTTTTAAGTCGTCCATCGAAGAAGAACTTTCGGTCGGTCGTGAGGCCGATGGCTCATCCCTCCGCAAGTTATCAGAGACTCTCACTGATAGCCTTTCAGCTTCCATCGTGGTTTCAGGAAGAGACATACCATCTGCGGCTTCAGTCGATGGCAGAACCACGGGCGATAACTCGGCGTCATCTTCAAGCTCTATCACTGAATCCACCGCCCGGGCAATCCCATCACTGACATCCACCGATCTCCTCTTACGAGGAACCAAATTCCCATCACTCGGCGATGATTCCTCTTCCTCGTCCACTAGATGAAGCAAAGGGGAAGCCGGAAGATCCATTGACGATATATCTGTGGGCGCAAAAGAAGCCGGCACGGAAGTAGCAGTAGGTATGGCCAACGAACGAGTAGACCTGGCCGCAGCAGAAGAACGAACATAAGTAGATGACCGAGCAAGCCTAGCCGCGATCACAGCAGGAACAGACTCTGAAGAAGCAGCTTTTCTCGTACGAAATGCAGGAGGAGGAGCCGTCAGACTCCTCGAAGATCCTCGAACTGAAAAAGAATGATCGAAGGTTGTCACCACCAGTAATAAGCTATAGCATGCAAGCGACCATGCGGTCAAAACAAAAAACAAAAAAAATATACAATCGACGAACTCACCATCCAAGGAAGAAGAAGGCCCGAACCTCTTGAGAAAGCTCGGCCACTCACGAATCCCCATAGTGTGAGGTAGAATCCGGCCAACCCAGTTGGAAATGTCCACGACCAAAGGAGGAGGCATAGCCTTGGCTATACAAGGAAGAGACAACATGTTAGAGCCCACGACTAGAAACGGATAAATCAAATACCTTACATAAAATACGGATACTTACGAGCACGATTCCAAGTCTCAGGAAAGCCGTCCGCATTGGCCACCACATCTTCGTTTCTGACGAAAAAGTAGTTGAGCCAGAACTGACGATTCGCTTAGTCGTCCATCTTCACTACCATGCATTTACTTTCTCGGTAGCGAAGATGCAACATCGTCCCCCTATAAAAGCTAGGGGCGAAGAGATGCATCAGATGGTGGAGTGTAACCTCGACCCCGTCCAACTCGGCGAATTTCGAGAGCATCCTAATAAGCTTGTAGATGTACAGAGAGAGTTGGGCCGGGCAGACACCGTAATAACAGCAAAATTCCTCCGCCAATAGGAGAAGGGGGAGTATAGCCGACCTGGAAAGGATACGCATAGAACGCGCAATATCCGAGGCATGGATTTGCACCACGACGCGTCCTACTGGGACCAGATTGATATGGGTAGGAATGTTGAATTTTGCCCTAAGCTCGGCCAGATCGGCCTCTTCCATTACTGATTCTGAGATTTCATGCTCACCTTCAGGCGCCTTCGAAAAATCGAACCTAACTTTCTCACTACGAAGGATTATTTCCTCTACCGTAGGAATATTCTCTTCTTCAGTGGCGACGAAGACCCTATCAGCATGAGGGGGTATAAGCACCGCCAAAGGGATAGGGTTAGTTGCCATACCGAAAACAGGGGGTACATTAGCCATGTTGTTAAGGGAGGATATTCAAGAAAAGAAGTGTTAGAAGCAGCAAGAATATCTAAAACCAGTGAGAAAATACACGACAATGGAGGAAGAAGAAGAAGATACAGAGTTCTTTGATGTAAGGGTTTCGTAACAATTGAAACGTTACCCACGCACCCCTATTTATAAAAACTCAAGCGTCGAAAATCAAGGAAATAATCATCATTACATGGGACTGTAACCGAAGCGGCAGACTCAATCAGAAGACGCACGTGAAACGAAGCAACGTATCAGAAAATCGCGTCATAATGACGTCTATCGCCATAACGTCACCCTGATTTGTGGGACTTACAACCCCACGAATTACGGCTCACAAAGGGACACGCTGCCAACTCGCCCCAATCATCACGGCTCGTTCAGGTAGTCCAAATGCTTCAACCATATTATACAATATCCGCTCATCGAGCCCGCCTGAGACCGGCCTCAATAAGCGGAGGGACTAACTGTATAGAACAAAATCCGCCCTAGAATATTTAGGGTAATATAGCATTAAGGAAAGAGTCAGTCGAGGTCGGCCAGGGAGCAGCAAGATTCATGGTCGAGATGTCAATAATGACTGAGGTCGAGCATCGCTGACAGAGCAGTAACGGCTAGTTTTTGAAATAGGATATTAAAGAGAATATTCTAGTGAATATTCTCTGCACTTATACTATTAGGGTTTGCTAAAGACTTGTCTGAGATAAATAAGGAAATAGAGAAGGAAAAAGGAGGGGGGATATTCATTGTGATAAGAGCAGACTTTACAAAAAGATTCTCTCTCTTGTAAAGATACAAAGACTACCTTTTTATGAAGATTATTGCCCATATTATTCCATATTTTTCTACCAGATCCGAGAACAATTCGAACAAATCTTGGATTTATCTGTCATTCATCATTGTCAGGCAGAACATTCGTCCAATCCATCCTTTATTAAGTGAATCATTCCTCTTATTTACTTAAAAGCCACTTATTGCTATTTATTGCTAGTTACACCTCCATTATTGCTCATACTTTATGAACATTTTGTGCTTATCATTGTCAACACTTCACTGAATATGTCCCATCTCATACATGTTTTCAAGATTCACATCTAGAGTTATTATATTAACTAGATTTAATCCTTTATTATATAAATTTAATAGTGTAGCCGAAAGATATACTTTTTGGTCAAACATTTACCTCAATGGAATTAGATAGACTCAAGATAAGCATAAGCCAAATATACCTACAATTCTTACTTTGGGGCAAAACAAAAACCTCTTGACAAGAAGCATGCCAAAATGTTAGCTCAAGGCTGCTCTTTCCTTTAAAAACTTGCCCCTTGTTGGTATAAAGCTTCCTAATTTACATCCAAAACTTTTACCACAAAGAAAAATCCTTTTCTATAATCTACAGTACTATTTCCGTTCCAATTTATGTGAACCTATTTTCTTTTTGGTTCGTTCCAAAAAGAATTACCCATTTCTAAATTTGGAAACAATTTTGCTTAAAATTACAATTATACCCTTAATGAGAAGCTTTTATAATCACACAAATACTCTGGAGCCCTTTTTGAATTGTTTAGGACCACAAATTACAAAAGTCTTCATTTTTTCTTAAATTTCGTGGCCAGTAAAACAGGTTCAAATAAATTGGAACGGAGGGAGTAGTACTTAAATATTATTACTACTACATGTTAGCAGCGCTGCAGCAGTGAGCACCAAACTGCGCGCGACTCCCCAAAGGCTTTTGTAGTTAGTCAGTTAAATTTTCTTATTAAAAAGAAAACTATGACACAGTCCCAAATTCAAGCCAGTAAAAGTCACTTCGAAAAGGCATTTAGAGTGGAAGATGAACGTAGATACGCTTTAATTTGATCTCGTATGATGCAGAAAGAGGAGATACAGTGATGGCAATGATCCCAACCAAGTATGATAAGAAACGACTAACACTGCTCAACACATTCTGATTCTGCTTCTTTTTCTTAAAACAAATTCTCTAACTTCTCTCCAAAAATATTTTTTTTAAAATATTTTGGAGAAAAATACATTTAGAAGTAGTTTTTAAAAGTTTGGTCAAACATTAATTGCTGCTCAAAAGTGTTTTTCAAATTAATTAGTCAAACACAAGCTATTTCTCAACAAAAATACTTTTCAGACCAACACTTTTGAGAAAAATCACTTCTCAAAATAAATTGCTGGGCAGAAGTGCTTTTCAAATTAATTAGTTAAACACAAACTGCTCTGCATCAAAAGTACTTTTCAAAAAAAAAATGAACTTTTGAAAAAAAATTACTTTTCAAAATATGTTGATATTAGAATCTTGGCCAAACAGGCTATAACACTGCCAAGACATGAGAAATTTTGGTTAAGATGAAAAAAAAGAACGCCTTGGACATTCTGCCCACCTCAGTGTTAATTGTTCACTCTTTGACTGGAATGAAATTATAAGCTAATCATTGTAATGCAAAACAAACATAAACTCCCCTGGACAAATCAAAAGCAGTACGGCTTCCTACTGGCTAAATTCATAAGTCTATGTACATACTTTGTGATAGAAGCTAAACAAAATACCAGAGAATTTGTTTGCTAAACCAAAGAACAGAACATAGTCCAATTTAAGTCACAAACAAGAATTTCAAGTCTTCTTCCGTTAGTTTCCCAAAGGCCTCTGAAGAGCCACCAATCGTCCTGCAACCAACTTGAAAGTTTCAGTATGTCGAGGAAAAGAAGGGGAAAATGGTTTTGGAGAGAGTATTTGGGGGTGGGGAGAGTAAAGAAGGGAACAAGAAAGCAAAACGTAAAACAAAATGGTGGTCAATAACATCTTTCAGGGGAAATCATCAAATGGTCTATCTTTGGAAATTATTTGAATGAGAAAACACTGAAAGTTATTTGAGCTCTCACTGTAGCCAACTATCCTTTTCTTCAATTTTTGACCTTTTTCGGTTATTGCATAGGGAAGAGGAAGCAAAAGAACTAACTACAGTGAGATTAGGCACTAAGAAATTATTCTTTATGCTTTGAACTGATGAGAGTATCATCTGATAATTACTCACACTGTGAGGGAAATCGCACATGAAATAGTATATGTAGCTAAATGGAAGAAATCAAAGATTTCAATATAGTTTACTTCAGATTCAAATCAAAGGCAACTGAACAGTGGGATGATATACAACTGTGATACCAAAGAATTGATTGAGAGAATCATGAACAATGTGGATAGGGTAGGATGAGCTGCAACTAGACAAAGTAGAAGGGGGAAGAGAAGCTACTTGTGTACGTATTTGAACCCTCAACCTACACGGTGGAAGATGAGGATGCTCACCAAGTGTCTCACCATTTAGTTATAGAATAGTTAGAAGAAAATTACTTAATTTCCATAATTTCTTGAGACCTCTCCAACTAAGATAGCATATATATATATATATAAATCACTTCAACTTTCAACTCATCACCTATTTTCGTCACAATACATATGCAACCATCCATAAGAAAAAACCCACTTACCCTTCAAAAACAAGTTCCTTCTTCTCCTGCAACTTTAAGATCTTCTCCTCAATTGTATTCTCAATCGCAAATCTCATAATCCTAGAAATGAGAAAAGATAAAATAAGTTCCACTCAATAACATAAAAATACAAGAAATGCAAAACAGACCTAACAGGTTTATATTGCCCTATTCGATGGATTCTATCTTGGGCTTGGCGCTCCACAGCAGAATTCCACCAAGGATCCATTATGAAAACCTAGCATAGCCATAGAGAAGCCACGTATCACCACGAATTGTGCGCTTATTCAGCATATAAATACATGTGATGATGGTACTTGAGCTGGCTCTTTAAGTGCACAGACAAGTGAAGTTGGAATATGTTAAATGAACCAAACAACAGGAGATCTGAAGAGCGATAGAATAAAACACTAGATATTAAAACCCTTTGGCATTTGAAAAAAGTTGTCACAGTCAGTGTTGACAGAAAAATGAAAAAAAGCTTACATGTGATGCAACTGTAAGATTGAGTGCAACACTTCCAGCTTTCAAGCTCATAAGAAAAATGCTGCAATCTGGATCTGCAGTAAATCTGGTAACTGCTGCAGCTCTTGCAGCAATAGACATGGATCCAACTAATTGAACACAATTGATGCCCGACTGAAGAGTTTACAAGGCAAGATTTTCTTGTTACACAGACTGAAAAAGAAAGGAGGAAAGAGTAGGAAGGGAGCAAAGATCTCTTTATATCTTACCTTCTGAAGAGAATAGTGTATCAGATCCAAAAATGTAGTGAACTGGCTGAAAACTATTCCTTTTGCAGAACCATCTCTTTCAATCATGAACCTGATTTCTTCCCTCTAGAATCAATAAAACAAGCAATGAGCATCAATCATGTACTCCACAGACCGCCTCTCACTTTGAATCTCAAGATGGGATCTTCCTACTGGATATTGAGTTTAAGATGTTAATTGGATTTCACTATTACACCATGAAACGGAAGAAACATAAATTAAAGGTTGAGAAGTCAGTTTGACAGAGATAATATCACAACAAATTTGAATTTGAATTAGGTGAATTAAGTTCTTGAAAAATGTCACATAAATTGGAACAAAGAGAGTATCAAAATAAAGGTGCTTTATGATAGGGTCCATTGCATTCAATAGCCAAAGTAATAGGCATGTGTCTAAGGAAAATTCCTTTGGTTTGGTAGCCAACTTTGTTGAATTTCTTTGGTTTGGTAGCCAATTTTGTTGAATTGTCAACATTGAAGAAAAATAAGGAAAAGTGTGTGCAAATTGTCAAATTTAGTAGGCTTTAGAGAGTGAGCCTTCGGCTATAAAAGGAGAGCTTCAACTCTCATTTCTACACACCAACAAAGAGAGAAAGAAAGAGTGAGGTTTCACAGACAAGGTATAAGAAAATAGTCTGTGAGAAAAATAGAGAGTGAACGATATTGTAGTGAGGTGAGAATATCAAAAGAGAGTTATTTCTTTTGAGTGTTGTAGTGGTCTTTGGAGTATTTTACTCGGACCTACAAAGTGTAAAATTCCTTGCAATAGTGATATCAGTTGCTCGTCTTGAGGTCGTGGTTTTTTCCCTTATTCAAAGGGTTTTCCACGTAAAAATCTTGGTGTCGTTGTCACTCTTTTATTCTTGTTAATTACCGTATCTCGGTGCTACGTGATTATTCTGTTTTTATTACTGTGAATATTATTTCTGTAGGGGGTTTATTCCCAACAACTGGTATCAGAGCACAGGTTCTGCTCGTTCATAGAAATACTATTCACTATCGGTAGTACTATACTCGATGAAAAATAAAAATATCCGGAGTAAAGTACGAGGTAGCAAAATTTAACGGAGATAGCGGTTTCTCAATATGGCAAAGAAGGATGAGAGATCTACTCATCCAACAAGGATTACACAAGGTACTAGATGTTGATGCCAAAATGTCTGATACCATGAAAGCTGAGGATTGGGCTGACTTGGATGAAAGGGCTGCTAGTGCAATCAGGTTGCACTTATCAGATGATGTGGTAAATAACATCATTGATGAAGATACCGCACGTGGCATTTAGGCAAGGTTGGAAAGCATATACATGTCCAAAATGCTAACAAATAAATTGTACCTGAAGAAGCAGCTATACGCCCTACACATGGGTGAAGGTACGAATTTTTTGTCACATTTAAATGTGTTTAACGGACTAATCACACAGCTCGCCAATCTCGGAGTGAAAATCGAAGAAGAAGATAAAGTCATCTTGTTGTTGAACTCGTTACCATCTTCGTACGATAATCTGGCAACAACCATCATGCACGGTAAGACTACCATTGAGTTAAAAGATGTCACATCAGCTCTTTTACTCAATGAGAAGATGAGAAAGAAGCCTGAAAATCAAGGACATGCTCTCATCACAGAAGGTAGAGGCAGGAGTTATCAAAGGAGTTCGAGCAACTATGGTAGATCCGGAGCTCGTGGGAAGTCTAAGAACCGATCCAAATCAAGAGCTAAAAATTGCTACAATTGTGATCAACCAGGTCACTTCAAAAGAGATTGCCCAAATCCAAGGAAAGGCAAAGGTGAAACTAGTGGCCACAAGAATGACGACAACACAGCCGCCATGGTGCAAAACAATGATAATGTTTTCCTCTGTATAAACGAGGAAGAGGAATGCATGCACTTATCAGGTCCAGAGTCGGAATGGATGGTTGATACAACAGCATCTTACCATGCCACACCGGTAAGAGATCTTTTTTGCAGATATGTAGCAGGTGATTTCGGCCTTGTGAGAATGGGTAACACAAGTTTCTCAAAGATTGCGGGGATTGGTGCCATTTGTATCAAGACAAATGTCGAATGTACATTGGTTCTCAAGGACGTGCGACATGTACCTGATTTTCGAATGAACTTGATCTCGGGAATTGCTTTAGACCGAGATGGATACGAGAACTATTTTGCAAATCAAAAGTGGAGACTCACTAAGAGATCATTAGTGATTGCAAAAGGAGTTGCTTATGACATGTTGTACAGGACAAATGCAGAAATATGCCAAAGTGCATTGAACGCGGCACAAGATGAGATTTCTGCAGATTTGTGGCACAAAAGAATGGGTCATATGAGCGAGAAGGGATTGCAGATTTTTGCCAAGAAATCACTCATTTCTTATGCCAAAGGTACAACGGTAAAACCCTGTGACTACTGTTTATTTGGTAAGCAGCATAGAGTCTCATTTCAGACATCGTCTAAAAGAAAATTGAATATACTTGATTTGGTATATTCTGATGTTTGTGGTCCAATGGAAATTGAAACGATAGGCGGTAACAAATATTTTGTTACTTTTAGTGATGATGCTTCACGAAAATTATGGGTTTATATTTTGAAAACCAAAGATCAGGTGTTTCAAGTTTTTCAGAAGTTTCATGCTACGGTGGAAAGGGAGACAGGCCAAAAGCTAAAGCGTCTCCAAAGTGACAATGGAGGTGAGTACACTTCAAGGGAATTTGAAGAGTACTGTTCGAACCATGGGATCAGACATGAAAAGACAGTTCCTGGAACCCCACAACACAATGGCGTAGCAGAAAGGATGAACCGCACTATTGTGTAGATGGTGAGAAGCATGCTCAGAATGGCTAAACTGCCTAAGTCATTCTGGGGTGAAGCAGTTTAGACAGCCTGTTACCTGATCAATAAGAGTCCATCAGTTCCGTTGGAGTTTGACATCCCGGAGAGAGTTTGGACCAACAAGGAGGTGTCCTACTCACATGTGAAGGTGTTCGGTTGCAGAGCAACCAAAGGAGCAGAAAACAAAGATGGATGATAAATTTGTTTCTTGCATATTCATCGGATATGGAGATGAAGAATTCAGATACAGATTGTGGGATCCTGTAAAGGAGAAGGTCATCAAAAGCAGAGATGTAGTCTTCCGAGAAAGTGAAGTTGGAACTGCTGATGATATGCCAGAGAAAGCCAAGAATGGTATAATTCCTAACCCTGTTACTATTCCTTATACTTCTAACACTCCCACAAGTGTAGAAAGTACGACTGACGAGGTTGCCGAGCAGGGGGGCAACCTGGTGAGGTTATTGAGAAGGTGGAGCAACTTGATGACGATGTCGAGCAAGTGGATCATCCCACTCAGGGAGAAGAACAACCTTAACCTCTGAGGAGATCAAAAAGGCCAAGGGTAGAGTCATGCAGGTATCCTACTATGGAGTATGTCCTCATCAGTGATGAGGGGGAGCCAGAAAGTCTTAAGGAGGTGTTTTCCCATCCAGAAAAGAACTAGTGGATGAAATCCATGCAAGAAGAGATGTAATCTCTACAAAAAAATGGCACTTACAAGCTGGTTGAATTTCAAAAGGGTAAAAGACCACTCAAGTGTAAGTGGGTCTTTAAAATCAAGAAAGATGAAAATGAAAACCCGGTCAGATACAAAGCTCGATTGGTGGTTAAAGGCTTCGAACAGAAGAAAGGTATTGATTTTGACGAAATTTTCTCACCTGTTGTCAAAATGGCTTCTATTCGAACAATCTTGAGCTTAGCAGCTAGCCTAGATCTTGAAGTGGAGCAGTTGGACGTGAAAACTGCATTTCTTCACAGAGATTTGGAAGAGGAGATGTATATGGAGCAGCCAGAAGGATTTGAAGTAGCTGAAAGAAAACAAATGGTGTGCAAACTGAATAAGAGTTTTTATGTGTTGAAGCAGGCACCAAGGCTGTGTGGTACAAGAAGTTTGACTCATTCATGAAAAGTCAAATTTACACAAAGACATATTCTGATCCATGTGTATACTTTAAAAGATTTTCTGAAATAACTTTATTATATTGTTGTTGTATGTGGATGACATGTTAATTGTAGGAAAAGACAAGGGGCTGATCGCAAAGTTTAAGGGATATTTGTCCAAGTCATTTGATATGAAGGACTTGGGCCCAGCACAACAAATTCTGGGTATGAAGATAGTTCGAGAGCGAACAAGCAGAAAGTTGTGGCTGTCTCAGGAGAAGTACATTAAACGTGTAGTGGAACGCTTCAACATGAAGAATGCTAAGCTAGTCAGCACACCTCTTGCTAGTCATCTAAAGTTGAGCAAGAAGATGTGTCCTACAACAGTGGAGGAGAAAGGGAACATGGCTAGAGTTCCTTTTTCTTCAGCATTCGGAAGCTTGATGTATGCAATGGTATGCACCAGATATGATATTGCTCATGCAGTTGGTGTTGTTAGCAGATTCCTTGAAAATCCTGGAAATGAACATTGGGAAGCAGTCAAGTGGATACTCAGGTGCCTGAGAGGTACCACGGGAGATTGTTTATGCTTTGGAGGATCTCATCCAATCTTGAAGAGCTATACAGATGCTGATATGGCAGGTGACATTGATAACAGAAAATCCACTACTGGATATTTGTTTACATTTTCAGGGAGAGCTATATTATGGCAGTTTAAATTGCAGAAGTGTAATACACTTTCAACAACTAAAGCAGAGTGCATTGCAGCTACAAAAGCTGGCAAGGAGATGGTATGGCTCAAGCGGTTTCTTCAAGAGCTGGAATTGCATCAAAAGGAGTATGTCGTCTATTGTGGCAGTCAAAGTGCAATAGACTTGACCAAGAACTCCATGCACCATGCAAGAACAAAGCATATAGATGTGAGATATTATTGGATTCGTGAGCAGATGGAGAACGAATCTTTACAGGTCAAAAAGATCCACACGAGTGAAAATCCTACTGATATGTTGACCAAGGTGGTACCAAAAGACAAGTTCGAGTTATGCAAAGAACTTGTCGGCATGCGCTCAAACTAGAAGACAGTGCTACCTCCTCTAGATGAATGAGACTGGAGGGGGAGATTGATGGGGTCCATCTCATTCAATAGCCAAAGTAATAAGCATGTGCCTAAGGAAAATTTCTTTGGTTTGGTAGCCAACTTTGTTGAATTTCTTTAGTTTGGTAGCCAATTTTGTTGAATTGTCAACATTGAAGAAAAAGAAGGAAAAGTGTGTGCAAATTGTCAAATTTAGTAGGCTTTAGAGAGTGAGGCTCCGGCTATAAAAGGAGAGTTTCAACTCTCATTTCTACACCAACAAAGAGAGAAAGAAAGAGTGAGGTTTCACAGACAAGGTATAAGAAAATAGTCTGTGAGAAAAATAGAGAGTGAGCGATATTGTAGTTGGGTGAGAATATCAAAAGATGGTTATTTTTTTTGAGTGTTGTAGTGGTCTTTGGAGTATTTTACTCGGACCTACAAAGTGTAAAATTTCTTGCTATAGTGATATCAGTTGCTCGTCTCGGGGTCGTGGTTTTTTTCCCTTATTCAAAGGGTTTTCCACGTAAAAATCTTGGTGCCGTTGTCACTCTTTTATTCTTGTTAATTACCGTATCTCGGTGCTACGTGATTATTCCGCTTTTATTACTGTGAATATTATTTCTGTAGGAAGATAAATAATAGAAGATTTCGAGAACAATCTGAATAGAAAATGGTAAGAATGAGATTCCTCCATTTATTCAAACTTCAAATGGGGAAAACATTTAATCCATAAGCTTCAACTTGTTTTCCTGGTTGGAACACTAACTAAGTTGACAAGAATATGTTGGTTTTCCTCATTGCAAAAGCACATACATCAAGGTACAACATCATGAGCTACATCTGGTAGATGCCATGTAAGTCTTAGAATCATAATTAGTTGCTTGATGCCTGTACGGGATGTGGTACGACACCTACTTGGTCTCTTTGTGAGAAGGGAAAAAAACATAAAGCAAGGAGTAAAAGTAAGGTGAGGAAAATATAATAATAAAGGAGAAGATAAGATACCAATGCATCTATTTTAGTGCTGGACTGGAAATCATCGAGCTGAATTCTGTTCAGTATGCTTGAGGACCTAAACCTTTTGAGAGTCGGTTTAGAATTCTGATCCGCCTTATCATTATTTGCACGCAAGTCAACTGTAAGTAGTTCAGAACACAGAGGGCATGACACTTGTCCCACACTTGCAGCGAAGTCTATCAAACACGTCTTGCAAAAGGCATGGTTGCAAGAAGTAATCTGCAATAATCAAAAGAGATGCACAGTTCAGAAAAAGACCGTCTAATGGATAAGGACAGCATGCCATCAGAAGAGTTTAATAAAGTATTTTTGATCGTCAAAGATAAATAAAAGAACTATATATAAATTATTAAAGTCTTTGGTAATACCGGAGAAAGACTATCCAAGATATTCATGAACTTCAGAGGACTTTTGGAAAATGGAAATAGTATATGGAGTAGCTTTTGTAAAAGCACTGGCCATATCATCACCATTTTCGCTAGAAAGAACTAGTACAAATGTGATCCTTCAATAATCATTAAAGAAATAAAACTTTAAACATGTAATGCAAGAAAAGTGCATTTAACGATTGTACATATAATATTCAGGCAGAAAATGAGAAGCTGAAAGGTGCTGGAACTTTCTCTTCCTGTTTTTGGATGGAAGGGAAAAGGGGTGCATAAACTCACTACTGGATCTTCCACTGTATCTTGACATAATCCACAAGGTTGCTCAATATTTCCAGAGTCCATGCTCCCATTTTTTGCCAAAGCAGTACTCGAGTATACCACAAGGTAAGGATGAAGAACTGCCTGCCGAATTAAGAAAAGATATCAATCAAACGTTTAACACAACGAAACTTGACTGAAATAAAACAAACACTTGCATGTTATAGATCGTCAAGTTTCTACTTTATTACGGGTGTTTGAACTGTTATTTTATTGCAACCCCGCTATTCAAGAGGCGTATTTGGAAGATCCAAAAAGAAAAGTGAATACTAACCGCATGTAACAAGTGACAGGAAACTAAATGTATACCTTGGGCCTAGCATGATAAGAGGGTCAGGTACTTCAAAATTATATTCACAAAAGCGACCAGCACAACAAAACATAAGAACTCGGCCGCGAGAAAATAATTCAAGCAAACAAATATGTTTAAGTTAACCTTTAGGGCTCATCTAGTGAGCGGGATTGCACATCAGATAAGTTCTGCAATCCAATCTATGCTCCAGTCCTACACTTTGGTTGAGTACAGAATAACTTTTGTGGTCCCCTTGACCAAATTGTATATACTATACGTTAAGCTATAATCAAATACACGTCCAACCATCTAAAGTTATCACTTCAAAAATTTAACAAAGCAAAAAAATGTAATACCAGAAGGTTAAACTTATAATGAGAAATTTTATTAAATTACAGCAAAAAATGAGATAGGAATAAGAAGAGGAGAACATAAAAGAAGTTGGAGAATATTAAAAAGAATAGGCCAAGATAAAAGAAGTTGCACAGCATCTCTCTATGTATATTACAAGAAATAAGTTGAAGTTAAAAAAAAAAAATTAATCCAAATGGACACCCACCGAACGGCTTAAATTAAAAATAACATGCGGATGTATAATATATATATTATATATATAATATGTTTATAATCGTATATAAGCAGTATATAATCTATGTATACCGGCTAGAAAAAGTAAACAAGGAATCTGACCGGCTACTTATAAAGACCCCTTAAAAGAAAGGACCAAGGAAAAGTAGTTGAACGTAAAAATATTTGCAGGGAAAAAAATTGGATAGAGATTATAGACACAAAGGTGCAGTGAGGGGCATGGTAGATCAATTGCGAGGACTGGGAGGTAATAACTAGAGAATCAAAACGAACACGTATATGAATGCATGTATACATAACAATTACCAACAACAATTAGTTCCATGCAAGGCAAGCATTTATACAGCATCATCTTGGTACCTGCCGTAGGCGTATGAGCAGCTCAACAATGTGTGCATAGTTATTCATCACTGTTCCAGCTTGAACATAACTGCACCAAAATACATAATGGGTAAAAGGTATAACTAGATCTAAAACTACCCTTACTCTTTTTGTAACTTTTTTGCAAGGTAAAAATAATAAGAAAAGAAATTCATGGTGATGTAGAGACGAGAAGGGAGAAGGGAGGTAAGGAGAAGAAATGAGAATGGAAGAAAAAGAAAAGAATAGACAGAGAGACAAAGAGATTTTGAGAGAGAGAGAGAAGAAAGATAAACGCTATCAGATAATAGCAGTATTTTCATGATCTAACACATTGGTAGGAAAAGGAAAGCACGTGATCTTAATCATTCAGTATTCCAAGAAATGGAACCAATATGTTCCAGAAATACTCAAGACCGAGCAATCATAGGAAACATACTCCATGAGATTTGTCAACACATAAGACAAGAAAACAAAATAAATGTGCTAGCCTCGTGATACAAATATAGGGAAACACTATTTTTAGGGTGACCAGCAAACTGGGGAACCACAGACAAGCAAAGAATGGTTGGCAAGCAATAAAATCTTGTGCTGGAGCAGCATATATCGGCTAAGAAGCATACATATTAAACTGTGCCTGGCTTTTATTGTACAATGACATGTAGTAGTCTTCTTCTTTGATATCCAAAGAATCTTTTCTCAAAGTAACCTGAGACCATATACAAGTAACAGATAAGCTGGAGAGAAGATGATTATCAAATTGAATCAACCTACATTAGTGCCCAACAAAACTTACAATTTTCATAGGAAGTGCAAGATCAGCAGCTCTTCCTTTTTTGCTACGTCTTAGTAGGATGCTTTTTAGAATTTTGTGTTTCAAAAGAACCATTGCATCTCTACCACTCCCAGAATTTCCTTCACGTTTTATAGGTGTAGCAATGTACTAGAAAGAGAATACACATCAACCTCACCATGTCAGCAATAAATTTAATTTTTGGCAACAAGAGGGAGCCTCAAAAGTTTGAATGTCAATTTAACTTACTCTATTCCACCAGCAAAAGTGCCGTACAGATTTGTGGGGGCATTGTGGGCACTCAGCTGTAGAGCTGCAAGACATAAAATTTATCAAAGGACACACAAGAGAAAAGATTTCAGATAACAATGGGTGAGGAGAAAAAGAAAGAAGAGATAAAATATGTTTTTAGCCCTTGGGGTAGGTACAAAGATCAAGAAGAAGCTATAAGTTTACCTATAGTCAGGTGTTCTGCAATCACAATCCTTGCAAAAGTAAAAAGAGTAGGGTACTATTTGTAGGAAACGGACCTGTGCAAAAGTAAAGCATTTAATTAATCTCATAACACAAACATCTGGAAGACATTAACCAGCAAAAGTTAAACTTACAAGTGAATACAATTCTCCAACAAGATTCTGAATCGGAGTACCACTTAAGGCCCACTTATAAGAAGATTCCAAAGCAAGAATAGCTTTTGTTGTGTTGCAGCGCCTACCTTTTACATAATGAGCCTGTGCAAGAGAAGTGCAATCAGTTGAAACATTGCAGACAAATGACATTGCATCACATGCGACTAAGGAATTCTAGACGCAGTGAGATGATTGGGAGTTTGGAGCAGGCACACACTACAGATCAAATACATCATTCAGTAGGAACAGAGAGAACAGAATGCTCAGATCCATTGTGAGGATAGAAGGTAGAGATCAAACTTGAATTGCAGATAATATTTAACATGATGAGCAGTTGAGCAAAAAAATGAGCATTAGGACGGATAAATATTTTGTTTCTTTCATACTGCTAATTAAAGGTTGATGGCCTAAATCATCATAGAGGCCGGTAGGTACTTTCATCTATATTACTCAGCAGTTACCATAGTGTTTCTGCATAAATCACAAGACTCTTCACATTCTAGCTCCTTAAGAAATCACTACAGATCTCCATGTTTCTAACTTTTAGGCTTTGTGAACAACTTGATCTTCTGGGAGAAAACTAGTACTTTTATCAAAAGCATCATGAACAGAACATGAAAACATATCCAAGGAAACAAACCATATACATTCTCAGCTAATACTGACAAATAAGAACTATGAGAAAATGATAATTGAAGAAAGCAACAACAAATATAAGTTTGCATGATATGTGAATGAATGACCTACCTCATCCAAGATGATGCGATCCCACTTTACTGTATGCAAAATCGACTTCTTCCGTGACAAATCTTGGGATACACTTGCTGAATTGTTAATAGAACCATCATTCTTCCCTTCTTCTGTCATGCTACTACGCTTCATGCTCTTCCTATGACCTGCTTTCTGCATATCAGTCTCTGACTCAATAGAATCGGCTTTCTGCACATTAGCCTCTAACTCCGTAGAATCTGTTTTCTGCATATTAGTTGCTGACTCCATAGAATCTGTTTCCTGCTTCAACAATTCTACCCCAAGATTTAACTTCTTCCTCTTCTTCTTTGACTGATTGGAATTTTTAACAGAATCAGGTCCACACTTCTTCTGGTGAATGGAAAACTTTTCTTCAAAATAAGATTTTCCACACCACTGACACTTCTGTTTTGGCGGCATCACATTTTTCCTATATTCAGCCTCAACAGTGGAGTAAGTAGTGATGACAAAATCATATTCCTCGATATTGTGGATATGCTTCCTTTTGTTGCCATGATAAACAAGAATCTTGTTGCTTCCTTCAGCGGCGCATCGATTGATCTCATTAACCCACTGAATGGCAGCAACCACAGGACATATGATAAGAGTGCCTTTTACTGCTGGGAGTTCCTGTGTTGTACTGAGTGAAGATGACAATAAGCCGGATTCACTAATTGCTTTCCCTAATTCCCGTTTAGCAAGCACAAGTGCTATCGCTTGGATAGTTTTCCCCATCCCCATCTCATCAGCAAGAATACCCCCTTTGGTCGAAGATTCTTCTTGCTTGAGTGACCAAAACAACCACTCCTTCTGGTACCTAAACAGTGGCACAATCATACTTGATGGTGGCTCCGCTGTTTCACAAAGTAACTCATTCTGATTATCTAAGTCAAAATCATTGGGATAATGTTCTGCAAGCCATTTGTCATTCTCTTCTTCCCATTTCTCCCACATTAAAGTTGGTCTAACAACTTGGTTGCGTATCAGCCTCTTAGCGCGGTCGAATTTCCTTTCCCTTATTCTTTCCATCAATGCAAGATATTCGCTATCTTGATCAGTAACTCCATTCGTTTGTTCTTCTTTCACCATGTTGAAATCTTCTGCTGCATGGACTAATTAATCAGAACAGATACATTATATGACTAAACAACGAAGTTAACAATGCGAAGCATGTCATTTTTGTCATGTTTACACGGTATATGGAGTAGGGGAACCAAGATTTGAAGCTTATGAGCTTAGAATTCTAACAACTTTAAGTTACTGGATTCTAAATTAATAATGTGTATACGGTATATGGAGAAGCGGAACCAAGATTTGAAGCTTATGAGCTTAGAATTCTAACAACTTTAAGTTACTGGATTCTAAATTAATAATGGGTATATATTCAATAAATTTGTTAAGACAACTACATGCTTGAACCACGGTTCGGCCGAACCCGTAAGTTACGCCTTTGCCCCAAAAAGAAAAAAACAGCCAGATAACACTCTATACATTATTGCAAAAAAATTGTACAGTAAGTACTAAGTAGCATACGCGCCTATGGAATACCTTCATTACTTGAGGTTGCGTTGTGCTTCGAATCTGAAGACATAGCACGATAATCATACTCGTTGGAGCTCTCCCAGTATTGGGTACTTTGATCACCTAATTTTTTTCCAAGGGTGAAGTGGAAAAACATCCAAACCTTAGATATAGGTACATGAAAACATATTTATGTTATAGAAAAAGTTCATCTCACACAAAAAATTCCCACACTTCCTCTCAATCGGACAATCGCTGTATGAAACCAATTTGGATAAGCAATAAAAGTTGGGAAACACAAAAATTATAGTCAAAACGAACTAGTACTACTATGTTTCAATCTTAAATTAACTTTTGCGCAGAATAAAAAAGGGTATAACACATGAAAATAAGCAAAATAGAATTACAAAGAGAATGATCGAGTGAATGTTTACGGGAAGAGAAGAATGCTGAGACGGAAGCTCCATTCTGAGCAATGAGCAGCAGTTTTTCGTTTCTCTTTCTCTAAACAGAGAGAAAGGGAGAGAGACGGTGAGGAGGAGGAGGAAACTGAGAAGTTGAGAAAGCGGGAAAGTCTTTTATAGGGAGGAGAGAGAGAGAGAGGAGAGAGAGAGAGAGATTTTGATAATGCCAATCGTTTTTTGCTAGTGACAGAGGGTACACCATCTTATGCCTGATGTATAAGCTGAAATACCATACAATATCCGTACACGTCAATTTCGTGCTGAAGAAGCTTTGCGTGGCAGCATAGTGGGACCCAATTAGAACTGTAAAAATGTGGTCCTCTCCTTGTTGGTTACTTGTGCTGAGGAGAATAAAGATCTACCATCGTGAGACCTGTATAGTATTTATTTTTTGGTACATTGAAAAAATTAAGTAACATTTTTAAAATCTTTCATAAATTTCACTGCTTAAATAAATAAAAATTCCTTAGTTGCATCCTTTTATACTAGCAGTTTATTTTATTCTGTGACCATACCACATACATATGCATATTGTATACGGATAAAACCGAGCTCGATATTCAATCGAGCTTTCGAACTCCCTGATTAGGCAAGGGTCAGAATATCTGTGATCGGGTGGAGTCGAGCTCGAAGATCGATCTGACGTCTAACACCATCAGCCAAGATCGGCACATGGTGATTACGATAGAACCCAAAACATTGTCATAGTTAGCCATCGAAACCATCAGATTTGCCCTCGAGTTTACCGAAGGCGTAACCGGTCCTGTTTCTAACGGTCTCGAAGAAAGCTTTGCCAACTCATCCGACAGGGGTCCTAATTCTCGCCATTAACCAACCATTATGACAGAAATCACGGAACGAGTCAAAAAGAGACCAACGGTCAGCAAATCGGGCCCCCTTCGGAGTCTGTTTATCCCGTCAGAACCCTCGACAGAGTCAAGAGAGACATCGATCGTGAATCAAGATAAAACAGGGATCGATATCTGCCATATAATTGAGATCGGAGGAGCAGTGGGTCCGGGATCCTAACCAGATGTGCAAATATCATGGGACTCACGGTCATAGAACGGAAAATTGTCGACAACTAAGAGAAGAAGTAGCCCGATTATTCAACAATGGGCACCTTCGAGAATTATTGAGCGACCGGACCAAGAATCATTTCAGGAACAAAGATTATAACAAACAGACAGAACAAGAAGATACCGAACCTCAACACGTCATTAATATGATCATCGGTGGAGTCGATATCCCACGGGGGCCGATGTTGAAACGCACCAAAGTATCCATCACTAGGGAGAAACAAACTCGAGACTACATACCGGAAGGAATTTTATCTTTCAGAGACGAGGATGCGGAAGGGATCGTACAGCCTCACAATGATACACTGGTAATATCTGTACTCATAAATAAAACTCGAATTAAACGTGTGTTGATTGATCCAGGTAGCTCGGCCAACATCATTCGGTCAAGGGTCGTGGAGCAGCTCGGTCTACAAGACAAAATCATGCCTACAGTCCGAGTTCTAAATGGGTTCAACATGGCATGTGAAACCACTAAGGGGGAGATAATGTTACCGGTCAATACCACCGAAATCATATGAGAGGCCAAGTTTTATGTGATCGAAGGAGACATGAGGTACAACGCCTATCTCGGAAGGGCATGGATCCACAATATGAGGGCAGTGCCCTTAACTCTTCACCAGGTGTTAAAATTCCCAACTCTTGGGGGATTAAGACAATCTACGGGGAACAACCGGTCGCAAAAGAGATGTTTGCAGTCGAAGAAGTGATTCCAATATCAACGCTCGCAACATCGAAGGAACCGAATTCGGGCGCAAACCAAGAGGCCAAATAGTAGTCACTGATACCGGCCACGACCCAACCGGATAAGCAGAGGACTTATGAAGATGATGATTACGGGGTTCCCCTATCTTTTATAATCCCCGACGACTCCGACGCAACCAAATCGAAGGTCGAAGAGCTAGAACATGTTATATTGATCGAACATCTTCTCGATCGGAAGGTATACCTGGGCACGGGATTAACTCCCGATCTGAGGAAAAAGTTTATTCAATTTCTTGTCGCTAATATAAATTGTTTCGCTTTGTCCCATATTGATATGACAGGGATCCCACCGGAGATAACCACTCACAAGCTAAGCATGAACCCAAAAATCAATCCGGTCAAGCAGAAGAGGAGGCCCCAGCCCGAGGTCAAACATGCTTTCATCAAGGACGATGTATCTAAACTCCTTTAAATAGGGTCCATTCGGGAGGTTAAATACCCGGATTGGTTAGCAAATATAGTGGTAGTCCCTAAAAGGGGGGAAAATTAAGAATGTGGGTAGATTATAAGGATCTGAACAAAGCATTTCCCAAGGACTCTTTCCCTCTGCCCAACATTGATCGCATGATCGATGTCACGATCGGCCACGAGACCCTTAGTTTTCTCGATGCTTATTCAGGATACAACCAGATACGGATGGACCCGGTTGATCAGGAAAAAACCTCCTTCATCATTAAGTACGACACACACTGCTATAACGTGATGCCATTCAGATTAAAAAAATGCCGGTGCCACTTATCAACGACTAGTAAACCGGATGTTTGAGGAACAAATAGGAAAATCGATAGAGGTTTACATTGATAATATGTTGGTTAAGTCCCTGCGAGCAGATGACCATTTAAAACATTTGCAGAAAACCTTCAGCATATTGAAGAAGTACAATATGAAGCTGAACCCGGAAAAATCTGAGTTCGGAGTCGGATCACGTAAATTCCTCGGGTTCATGGTATCCAACCGAGGAATCGATATCAATGCCGACAAGATCAAAGTCATCGAAAATATCACGTTCGTGGACAACATAAAGGTCGTGCAAAGGCTAACCGGGCGCATAGCCGCCCTAAGGCGATTTATTTCGAGGTCGTCCGATAAAAGCCGCTGATTCTTCGCACTATTGAAAAAGAAGAATAACTTTTTATGGACTTCAGAATGCCAACGATCTTTGGAGGAGCTAAAGAGGTACTTATCAAGCCCGCCGCTGCTTTACACACCAAAGACAGACGAACAGCTGTACTTGTATTTGGCGATCTCGGAGATAGCGGTAAGTGGAGTCCTGGTTTGGAAAGAAAGAGTGTGAGCACCTAATTTTTGACTATGTGTAAATTGTTTTCCACTCATCTCACCAATTTCTAACTTTTCGCTTCCCCCACTCTTACTCTTTAACATTTCACACTCCCACTCTCTCTTACTAATATAAACACATACAACAAAAAGTCAAAAAGGGGAGGAGAAAAATCAAAAAGGGAGGAGGAAAGTCAAAAAGGGGAGGAGGAAAGTCAGAAAAGAGGGGAAAATCAGCTCAAACTCCAGCTGAAAATCAGCAGCAAACCCAACAGCAAAAATACGCCAAAACTCATCCAAAACACCCCCAAATGCAGCTGAAAAGCACAGCCATTAAAACCCCATTGAAGCCAGTTCTTCTCCTCCAAAAAGAAAAATTCAGTGAAAAAATTCCATTAAAATGCTTCAAAATACCCCCAAACTTTATCTTTGAATCACCCCAAAATCACCTTTTACACAGCTGAAACGTCACCTTTGTAACATTATTTTTTCAGCTGTAAAAACCAGCTTTGAAGCACTGCTTTCTTAAACATTTTTAGCCATCGAAGTAGCCAAAAAAAATGACCCCAAAAGCTACAAAAATGCAGCATCTCCACCAACAAAAAAGCAGCTCTGACCCTACTGAGACGAGGCTCTTTTCGAGGCCGCTAGTGAGGTTTTCTGGTTAAGTCGAGATCGCCGGCGAGTTGCTTTTCCCTATTCGCGGTCCATGTTTCAGATTTTGTTCCTGCTCTTGGTCAACCATGGCTTGTGCATATATGCGATACTCGAAATTTCTTCTTAAATTGGAAGACGATTTGCTTTGCTTAAGGTTATACTCCAACTTTGTTCATTTTTATTTCAGATCTTATTTCTTATTGGTGTGTGAATAATATCTGTCTAGTTTAATTTACTCCATGCTAAAACGAGAATTTTTCTTTGTTTGGTATTATGAATATTAGCCCATGACCATTTTAATTTATTTATAACTTTTATGACTGTACGTGTTTGGTAGTACACATTGTTTGAGTTGCTTTATTTAAACTAGAATGATAGAATTTAGTTTGAGCATATTTGAAATGTTAAGGAAGTGTGGCAGTTTTATCTTTGCTAATTTTGGTGAGTGGTGGGGTTAATCACAATTGAAAGAAATTGGGCTTTACATGATGTCAGACTGAATTCTATTTTTTTTTTATTAGGCCTGAGCCAAATAATTTAACGTCGCCCAAGGTTTTAAGTAATATACATGTTGCTAGCCCATTTTCACGTCTTCCATACTTATCAATTCATACCATTTCTCCCACAATAATTTTATAATTCGTGATCTTACAATAATCTCAAAAGTAGTTTAGGGAAATAACTCACGAAACTTTTAATTAGTTTATCGCGATTATGTATACGTTCGCGTGACATAATTGTGATTTACAAAATTAAAATCGAAGTATGTGTTCGTGCAACTTTGGCCAAAACAATCTTAATATAATAAAATGCTTTTAATTGTGTACACGCATGCGTGACATAATTTTGGAACAATAAACAAAACGAATTCACACACGTGATTCGTTTCAAAGATAATTCCATATTTTAATAATTAAAAGCAGATAGATAAAACATGAAAACTAATAAATCACAGTTTATCCAAAATTAATTCAAGCCAAGTTGTAGTCAATAAAACGACCGTGCTAGAACCACAGGACTCGGGGAATGCCTTACACCTTCTCCCCAGTCAACAGAATTCCTTACCCGAACTTCATTTTTGCATACCAATAATAAAAGAGTCAAATCTTCTTTTGAATAGGGGCTCAAATAATAGGTGACTTGGAACACCAAAAATCAATTCCAAGTGACAACTCTGTAAATAAAGTAATCCCTACTCAAGTTTGTCACTTTAATTGGAAAAATATTTTAACCCACAATCCACAACGATACATAACATACATATCTTTTCGGGGTAAAAATGGGTGTGACTGCTCTGGAATTTATTTGGGCCTAATGTGCTATTTGCCCGTTTTTTACCGCTTTGATATTGTTGAACTGTACATATAAACGGTCTTCTCTCGCACCCCTCTGAGCCTTCTTGAATTTAAATTGGGCATTTGCTTGACATAGCCCGCTTTCTTTGAGATAGCCGAGGTGCTTGTCATCAGGTGAAGGATTTTAGTCATACATATTTTAGGCGAGGAGCACCACCAGCTAAACCGAAAAGTAATGCTACCGGTATGCTGACCCTCCTCGGCTTGGATTGTCTGCTCGAGTAAGCCAGTCTAAATACCTTCTCCACCAAGATTTAAACCTAGAATAACAAACCTCATGTCGGATCCCTAGTAGGTACGTTTATTTGCATCACGTGCATTTGACTTTGGGGGACTCAACACAGGGGTTGGGTCCGTCTATGATAGGTGTACCTAATTTAAAAGACCATGCTGATGCATTTAACGTGCTACTTGTGCACTTATTTGTTTCGGCTTGCATGTTGACCATATTCTAGAATAGGAAAAGAAAATCAACAAAAACAAAGAGTGGGGAGAGAGAAACTTACCCGGTTTTGAAAAATCCAAGTATTTAAAAAATCCTGAAACTCTGCCGAAATTTTGAAAAAAGAAGAAGAAGAAGAGTCATTTCAAAAATAAGCCAAATATCTTTTTAAAAAAATCATGTTTTTCTGTTATGTCAACACCGACTGAACTACGCGGGTCTGATTCTCACCGGATGTGAGATACGTAGGCAAACCTCATCGGTTTCGGCCCCCAATTTTCAAAAAATCCAAAAAGATATTTTTCTTTAATTCCTTCTTTAGAAGTTTTTCTTTGAGACGTCAAATCCAACAATCCAAAAATATTTTCTTTCTTTTTAAAAAAAAAAGTCTTTCTTCCAAAATTCAAAAAAAAATCAAAATACAAAAATATATTTTCTTTCTTGTGAAATTTACCAAAAAAAAATTCAAAATTCAAAAATATGTTCTTTCTTCTTTAGAAGTCTTTCTTTCACCAATTCCAAAAAAAAAAAATTTCTTCTTTAGAAGTTTTTGTGGGATTATTTGTATATAAGTAAAAAAAAGATTTAGTTTACTTTCTTTATTCCTGATCTTCCCGAACTATGCAAGATATAATTCATGTTCCCACATGATACGTAGGCAACCCATATCAGGTTCGATCGAATGGTTAAAAAAAACAAGAAAAAAAAAAGAGAAAAGAAAGAGAAAAAAGTGTTGTTTTGAAATAAAAGCTTGTCAAAGGTAGTCGACTTGTTGGTTTGCAATGGCGAGTCACAAAAACAATCCAAGATCCCTCGGAAATAAAAGCATCTTCTCAACCAATGGGACAAACACCACTGTTGTTGATCCAAAGTCACGAAAAAGCAAGTAGGCAAGTTGGCGATGAAAAATCAAAAGTGGAGGCAAATGTTGGTTGACTTTACCAGGTTTAAGCAATAGGACATGCGCTGCTCGGGATGGTTTGATGATGGGGAGACATGAAAATTCTTTCAAGTCCTTTGGGAAGTTAGTTGCTATGAAATTTCCCATGTCGTCAGTCCTGAAATCTGACAGCCAATATTGGGAATGTTTTGATCAAAAAGTCAAAATTTGAGTGTTGAATTAGAAGGAATAAAAGGGTTGAATGTTGTAGTAGTGTTGATTTGCAAATTTGTGGCTAAGATGTCGCTTAGTAACTGGAAAGCCACTGCTCTTTTAGCCATTAAGGAGACATGGTAGCTTATTTTATCGTCTTTTCTTCCTGTTTTTGTGTTATCGGACCCTGCTATCTTTTATTCAATAAAAAACAGTCAGTCATTTTGTGTCCATTTTGTGCATAGTTATTTTCATGCTAGTTCTAGTGACATGACATGCATGCAAAAGTTTTGGCAAGATCTTAGAAAACTGATTTAGTCTTGAATTGGATAAGTGAGAAAGAGACATTTTTGAAGTTGAATAAAGACATGAAACATTTGGAAAATAAGTATAAGCCAAGTATACGTGGAACCAAAGCAGTTATACCCATGGAGGTTAAGGATCTCTACCTATGAACTGTTGTGAAGATCGGGCTTAAGGATGATCAGATGGGTTGAAGTCTGTTTAGCACTAAAAGATAGAAAGTGTTTTTCAAAATAAGGTGCAATACATATAATTTGAAACGAATCAATCAGTATCGAAATGCACACTTCCATATCAAGAAAGAAAGATCACCCAAATTGACAAGGGTCATTCCTTACGAGGAAATTATTGCTCATACAGCTTTACGCTGGACAAGACCCAGAAGACAACATATTTATCAATGTCATGATCGTGAAGAGATAATATGTTTGGCGTTCTTGAGGCTAGGAGACCCTTTTTTCTGCTACCCAAATACTTTATACCATTTTGTTACCCCTTTTGAACTTTGTTATAATCTTTGACCCCCCCTCCCCTCTTGGAATCAAGTCTAGAGTCAAAAGTCCAAAAACAAAATAGTCTAAGTTCTATGCCCCTAGAACATAAGAGTTGGGGCATTTTGCAACCAAAAGAAAAAAGAAAAAAAAAGAAAAAAAAGAAAGAAAGATGAAAACAGAAATAGTTAGGTCGAATGTTTGAACTACGTTTGACCTGATTCCCTAAAGAAAGGATACGTAGGCAACCTTACACTGTTCGGTCCAACCAAATAAGTATTCCAAATATATATAAAAAAAAAATCCAGTATCTAAAACTAGGGCATTAGTTTGTTTTAGTTTTTTTTTTGAAAGAGTCGATTCCAAGAGTTGTAAGTGTAAAACCCATAATATTGAGTCTACTTTAAGACTTCTTGCCGTCCTTTCTTTCTAACCATATCCAAAAGCCTTTCAAACAAGACCTCCTGATCAGTTTTGAGAATGCCAAGAGAAATCCGCAATGAGCAATGGTTGTCATATGGAGGACATGGCCATGGTCCTCACTCAAGGGATCAAGAAAACAAAACAAAAAAAATATAAAAATGAGAGAGTCTTACTAGTGAAAACCCTCACAGGCACTGTAAGACGACGGTAAGTAGAGATAAATAAATGAGAGAGTCTTACTAGTGAAGACCCTCACAGGCACTGTAAGATGACGGTAAGTAGAGATAAATAAATGAGAGAGACTTGTTGGCGAAAATATCTCGGGGCACCACTAGTCGAAAGTAAGTCATGAAACTGATGCAAAGAATTAACACAAACCAACCCGACTTCAAGGCCCGAAGGAATAACAAAAGGAATGATTAGATCAGTTTGATAGATCAGGTCGTTGAGTCCAAAATGCATGTCATGATCATTATGGCTAGTTACCTCATTCAAAAAAAAAACAGAGCCTCTTCCTTCTTTATATATATATAATTAAAAAAAAAACCTTCCTTCTTTCCTTCCTGATGAAGGGATCTCTTGTAAATTTTGTTTCTTCGCATCATTATATCCTTTGCTTTGAGTCAGTCCTTGTCAAAACAAGTAAGAAAGGATTTCAAAATCTGCTACCAGCTTTTCAGTTGCACAAAACAAATACTGGCTAGAACATTCAAGATAACATTATCGGAGAATTAACATGCACACACAGTTGTTACAGTCGACAAGTCTTGAGGATTCGTACAATACAAAGGATCTCCCAAAAGATATTTTTGTCTGCCTACTTGTCAAAAACAAGCAAAGAAAAGATCGCAAGATTGATTACGGATTCCCTATAGTACTGAACAGAAACTATGAAGTGTGCACATCATCCAAAAGGTGCATACCCTGTTGCAATTCTACGTGACAAACAAATTGCTCGAAAAGCAAGAAGCCATTCAAGATATCAGAAAAGGTCACCTAAGCAAAGATCTCCAGTTGGGATAAGGCTGATTGAGCCACACACACAACCAGGGATGGTACAGAGAGCAAAAACCTCTTGAAAGCAACAACAGAGTCTACCAGCAGTGTAGCCAACTACCAATACAGTCGGTCTTCCTGAAGCGAATGCGCACAAAGCCAAGCTGCCAAAGACATCAAGGCCACAAACGGACCACCACTTTGAAAACTCACAATTTTTCTTTATTTGAAGCAGGAATAAAGCAGTGCAGAGTGGCGATTCTCAAAGGACGAATGTCACCAAAGGTAAGTTCCTCAAAATATCCATTTTTCTTTTATTTTCAGCATACGTCACTACTATTCATGCCTCTCATTTCTGTAGCTTAACCTAGGTAGAACCTTGTCGCCTAAGGGGATCCAACTCATATTTTCGGGTAGAAGTACTCTTCGCTCAGGCTATTTTACGTAGCTTAACTCAGGTAGAACCTTTTCGCCTAGGGGGATCCAGCTCATAGTTCCGGGTAGAAGTACTCTTCGCTCAGGTTATTTTACGTAGCTTAACCCAGGTAGAACCTTTTCGCCTAGGGGGATCCAGCTCATAGTTCCGGGTAGAAGTACTCTTTGCTCAGGATGTTTTACGTAGCTTAACCCAGGTAGAACTTTTTTGCCTAGGGGGATCCAGCTCATAGTTCCGGGTAGAAGTACTCTTCGCTCAGGATGTTTTACCTAGCTTAACTCGGGTAGAACCTTTTCGCCTAGGGGGATCCAGCTCATAGTTCCGGGTTGAAGTACTCTTTACTCAGGGTATTTTTATGAAGCTTAACTCAGGTAGAACCATTTCGTATAGGGGGATCCAGCTCATAGTTCCGAGGTGTAAGTACTCTTCGCTCATGATGTTTTACGTAGCTTAACCTAGGTAGAACCTTTTCGCCTAGGGGGATCCAACTCATAGTTCCGGGTAGAAGTACTCTTCGCTCAGGATGTTTTACGTAGCTTAACCCAGGTAGAACCTTTTTGCCTAGGGGGATCCAGCTCATATTTTCGAGGTAGAAATACTCTCTGCTCAGGATGTTTTACGTAGCTTAACCCAGGTAGAACCTGCTCATATTTTTGGGTAGAAGTACTTTTTGCTCAGGCTATTTTACGTAGCTTAACACAGGTAGAACCTTTTCGCCTAGGGGGATCCAGCTCTTATTTCCGGGTAGAAGTACTCTTCGCTCAGGATGTTTTACGTAGCTTAACCCAGGTAGAACCTTTTCGCCTAGGGGGATCCAACTCATAGTTCCGGGTAGAAGTACTCTTCGCTCAGGATGTTTTACGTAGCTTAACTCCGGTAGAACCTTTTCGCCTAGGGGGATCCAGCTCATAGTTCCGGGTAGAAGTACTTTTCGCTCAGGGTGCTTTACGTAGCTTAACCCAGGTAGAACCTTTTTGCCTACGGGGATCCAACTCATAGTTCCGGGTATAAGTACTCTTCGCTCAGGATGTTTTATTTAACTTAACCCAGATAGAACCTTTTCGCCTAGGGGATCCATCTCATATTTTCGGGTAGAAGTACTCTTCGCTCAGGCTATTTTACGTAGCTTAACTCAGGTAGAACCTTTTCGCCTAGGGGGATCCAGCTCATATTTTCGGGTAGAAATACTCTTTGCTTAGGATGTTTCACATAGCTTAACCTAGGTAGAACCTTTTCGTCTAGGGGATCCAGCTCATAGTTCTGTGTAGAAGTACTCTTCGCTCAGGATGTTTTACGTAGCTTAACTCGGGTAAAACCTTTTCGCCTAGGGGGATCCAGCTCATAGTTCCGGGTAGAAGTACTCTTTGCTCAGGATGTTTTACGTAGCTTTACCCAGGTAGAACCTTTTCGCCTAGGGGATCCAGCTCATAATTACGGGTAGAAGTACTCTTCGCTCAGGTTGTTTTACGTAGCCAAGTAGAACTTTTCTGCCTAGGGGGATCCAGCTCACAGTTCCGGGTAGAAGTACTCTTCGCTTGGGATGTTTTACGTAGCTTAACTCAGGTAGAATCTTTTCACATAGGAGGATCCAGCTCATAGTTCCGGGTAGAAGTACTCTTCGCTCAGGATGTTTTACGTAGCTTAACTCGGGTAGAACCTTTTCGCCTAGGGGGATCCAGCTCATAGTTCCAGGTAGAAGTACTCTTCGCTCATGATGTTTTACGTAGCTTAACTCGGGTAGAACCTTTTCGCCTAGGGGGGATCCAGCTCATAGTTCCAGGTAGAAGTACTCTTTGCTCAGGTTGTTTTACGTAACTTAACTCGGGTAGAACCTTTTCTCCTAGGGGGATCCAGCTCATTGTTCCGGGTAGAAGTACTCTTCACTCAGGATGTTTTATATAGCTTAACTCGGGTAGAACCTTTTCGCCTAGGGGGATCCAGCTCATAGTTCCGGGTAGAAGTATTCTTCGCTCAGGCTGTTTTACGTAGCTTAACCTAGGTATAACCTTTTCGCCTAAGGGGATCCAGCTCATAGTTCCGGGTAGAAGTACTCTTCACTTAGGATGTTTTACGTAGCTTAACCCAGCTAGAACCTTTTCGCTTAGGGGGATCCAGCTCATAGTTCCGGGTAGAAGTACTCTTTCTCAGGATGTTTTACGTAGCTTAACCCAGGTAGAACCTTTTCACCTAGGGGGATCCAGCTCATTGTTCCTGGTTGAAGTACTCTTCGCTCAGGATGTTTTACGTAGCTTAACCCAGTTAGAACCTTTTTGCCTAGGGAGATCCAGCTCATATTTTCGGGTAGAAGTACTTTTTGCTCAGGCTGTTTTACGTAGCTTAATACAGGTAGAACCTTTTCGCCTAGGGGGATCCAGCTCTTATTTTCGGGTAGAAGTAATTTTTTCCCAGGCTTGCTTTTGGTAGTTTACCCCAGGTAAAACCTTTTTGCCCAAGGGATCCGGCATTTTATCAGTGATAAAAGGTACCAACCCCTGGTTACATTTTCTTTTAGTAATACAGTGTACCAACCCCTAGTTACATTTTCCTTTTGAGTAATAGAGGGTACCAACCCCTTGTTACATTTCCCCTTCAATAATACAGGGCGCCAACCCCTGGTTATATTTTATTTCAATAATACATGGTACCAATCCCTGGTTACATTTCATTTCAGTAATACAGGGTACCAATCCCTGATTACATTCTTTTTCCGTAATACAGGGTACCAACCCCTGGTTACTTTTCCTCACCAGTATCAGGGTACACCAATCCCTAGCTGTATTTTATGACATAGGGTCTCCACTCCTTAGTTGGTTTTTATTTTTTAGACATAGGGTCTTCACTCCTTAGTCTCCTTACTAGTATCAGGGTACACTATTCCCATCGCATTTCCCCAACATAAGGTACACCAATCTTTAGTTGAGACACCATTTAGACAATCATGGTACACCATTCCCAAAGATTCATATTTTCCCATTGTACACCAATCCCGACCTTTTAATGCTTTCAATAATGAAGTAGTATAGAGTTTTATTACAAATAACTCACGAAATTTTCCTAGTAAAAACTGGGGCAGGAAAATTTTGTTCGTTTGTTTGTTTTGGTATCTGAGCAGGTTTTACCTCGAGGCACGGGTTCGAGATGAAAAATAGAAGAATTCTTAATGCAGAATAAAGAAAAGAAAAGAAAAAAAGTGAATCCAGAATGCAGAAGCGAATGAAAAGATGTGAACTGCTCAAGACATGACTAAAGTCACGAGAATTGTATTTCCCATCTTCATCAGAAGAGGCCATAGAAGAATGAACTGGCACCTGCAGCTAGCAAGCATCAAGGTTCGGATCAGAGTCTGCATGAAGAACCGGTCAAGATTCAAGATCAAGTTTTAGAAGACTTATAAATAGGAATCTTGTAACTCATAGCTGATATGCTTGTTTAGTTTCTTTTGATTTTGATGTAATAACATGACCACAGACCGAAGCCTCGACGAAATCTCACTCGACTCTCCAACTCAGAATTCCATCCTTTTCATTGAACTACACGCGACTTGATTCCCTTATAACCTGGGATATGTAGGCTGTCCAAAATCAGGACTCGGTTGCACTCTTTTCTCTTATCTTTTCCCTTTTGAATAATGGTATAGCCAATGATTAGTCATATCGCTCATCTTTTCTTTGCCTGAAAACTCTTCATGTTTTCAAGCAAAGAGGGGCATGCTGTGAGCACCTATTTTTTGACTATGTGTGAATTATTTTTCACTCATCTCACCAATACCTAACTTTCCACTTCCCTCACTCTTACTCTTTATCAATTCACACTCCCACCCTCTCTTACTAATATAAACACATACAACAAAAAGTCAAAAAGGGGAGGAGAAAAATCAAAAAGGGGGGAGGAAAGTCAAAAAGGGGAAGAGGAAAGTCAAAAAGGGAGGAGAAAAATTAAAAAGGGGAGGAGAAAAGTCAAAAAAGAGAGGAGATTCTTTGCAAAACAGAGAGAAATGGGGGAATATAGATAGAGAGAGACATTGAGAGGGGAGGGAGGACGAAGAAAAGAAGGCACAGATCTGCGGAAAAAAAAACGCAGCAACACCTCCTCTCTTCTATTTCATCTTTTTCCTACCACCTAACCACAAACCAGCCATTTTCTTTGATCCATTTTTAGCCATGTGAGATAATCTTTAGCCACTCAAACTCTAAACTGAAAATTAGCAGCAAACCCAACAGCAAAAACACACCAAAACCCATCCAAAACACCCCCAAAACAGCCCCAAATGCAGCTGAAAAAGCCATTAAAACCCCATTGAAGCCAGTTCTTCTCCTCAAAAAAAGAAATCCAGTGAAAAATCTCCATTAAAATGCTTCAAAACACCCCCAAACTTCAGCTTTGAATCACCCCAAAACCACCTTTCACACAGCTGAAACGTCACCTTTGTAACATCATTTTTTCAGATGTAAAAACTAGCTTTGAAGCACTGGTTTCTTAACCATTTTTAGCCATCGAAGTAGCCAAAAAAAAATGACCCCAAAAGCTGCAAAAACGCAGCATCTCCACCAACAAAAAAGCAGCTCCGACCCTACTGAGACGAGGCTTTTTTCGAGGCCGCTAATGAGATTTTCCGGTTAAGTCGAGATCGCCGGCGAGTTGCTTTTCCCGGTTCGCGGTCCATGTTTCAGATTTTGTTCCTGCTCTTGGTCAACCATGGCTTGTGCACATATGCGATACTCGAAATTTCTTCTTCAATTGAAAGACGATTTGCTTTGCTTAAGGTTATACTCCAACTTTGTTCATTTTTATTTCAGATCTTATTTCTTATTGGTATGTGAATAATATCTGTCTAGTTTAATTTACTCCATGCTAAATCAAGAATTTGTCTTTGTCTGGTATTATGAAGATTAGCTCATGACCATTTTAATTTATTTATAACTTTTACGACCGTACGTGTTTGGTAGTACACATTGTTTGAGTTGCTTTATTTAAACTAGAATGAGAGAATTTAATTTGAGCATATTTGAATGTTAAGGAAGTGTGGCAGTGTTATCTTTACTAATTTTGGTAAGTGGTGGGGTTAATCACAATTGAAAGAAATTGGGCTTTACATGATGTCGGACTGAATTCTAATTTTTTTTATTAGACCTGAGCCAAATAATGTAACGTCGCCCAAGTTTTTAAGTAATATACATGTTGCTAGCCCATTTTCATGTCTTCCATACTTATCAATTCATAGCATTTCTCCCACAATAATTTCATAATTCGTGACCTTACAATAATCTCAAAAGTAGTTTAGGAAAATAACTCACGAAACCTTTAATTAGTTTATCGCGATTATGTATACGTTCGCGTGACATAATTGTGATTTTCAAAATTAAAACCATAGTATGTGTTCGCGCAACTTTGGCCAAAATAATCTTAATATAATAAAATGCTATTAATTGTGTACACGTATGCGTGACATAATTTTGGCACAACAAACAAAACGGATTCACACACGTGATTCGTTTCAAAGATAATTCCATATTTTAATAATTAAAAGCAGATAGATAAAACATGGAAACTAATAAATCACAGTTTATTCAAAATTAATTCAAGCCAAGTTGTAGTCAATAAAGCGACCGTGCTAGAACCACGGGACTCGGGGGAATGCCTTACACCTTCTCCCCGGTCAACAGAATTTCTTACCCGGACTTTATTTTTGCATACCAATAATAAAAGAGTCAAATCTTCCTTTGAATAGGGGTTCAAATAATAGGTGACTTGGAACACCAAAAATCAATTCCAAGTGGCGACTCTGTAAATAAAGTAATCCCTACTCAAGTTTGTCACTTTAATTGGAAATACTCTTTAACCCACAATCCACAACGATACATAACATACATATCGTTTCGGGGTAAAACGGGGTGTGACAACGAGGTACGCAATTTTTGATTTATTATATTAGTAGGACCTTAGGTAAGGCCGAAACTAGGTACCCTCACATAGAAAAACTGATGCTCGCCTTGCTAAACGGCTCCAGGAAGCTAAAACCATACTTCCAATGTAACCCCATATGTGTTGTAATAACTTACCCATTAAGGAACATTATGCATAAGCCCGAACTCTCGGGCCGATTGGTCAAATGGGTCGTGGAAGTAAGTGGTTACGATATTGAGTACCGACCTCGGACCGCCATTAAGTCCCAAATTTTGGCAGACTTCGTGTCCGACTTTACCCCAACCCTAATATCCGAGGTCGAAAGAGAGTTATTGATTAACTCGGGGAATTCCTCGGGAATCAGGACCCTCTTTACGAATGACGCCTCAAACGCAAAAGGGTCCAGACTTGGCATCGTACTAAAGCCACCAACAGGTAATATAATTAGGCAATCTATTAAGACTGTGAAATTGACTAATAACGAGGCCGAATATGGGGCCATGATTGCAGGCCTTGAATTAGCCAAAAGCTTGGGGGCAGAGGTGATCGAAGCCAAGTGTGACTCACTCCTTGTGGTAAACCTAGTTAATGGGACATTCGAGGTCATGGAAGAACGAATGCAGAGATACTTGGAAAAGTTACAAGTGACATTATATCAGTTCAAAGAATGGACTTTCCAACATGTACCTCGGGATCAAAACAGCGAGGCCGATGCCCTTGCTAACTTGGGATCGTCGGTCGAAGACAACGAGATCAACTCGGGAGAAGTCATACAACTTATGAGATTGGTGGAAGAAGGCCATGCCGTGATCAACTCAACGAGCCTAACTTGGGAGTGAAGGAATAAGTATGTGGAATATCTCAGGACCGAAAAACTGTCCTCGGAACCGAAAAAATCGAGGGCCCTACGTACAAAGGCAGCCCGATTTTGCCTGTCCGAAGACGGAACCGTATTTAGAAGGACATTCGATAGCCCACTTGCAATATGTCTAGGGCCGGGGGATACTGAGTACGTTTTGAGGGAAATCCACAAAGGTACCTGTGGAAATCATTCGGGCGCCGAATCACTGGTTCGAAAAATAATCAGAGTCGGTTACTACTTGATAGACATGGAAAAAGACGCAAAGGGGTTCGTTCGAAAATGTGATGAATGCCAAAGACACGCTCAGATGATTCATTAACCTGGAGAGCTACTGTATTCAGTTTTGTCACCATGGTCGTTCATGAGGTGAGGAATGGACATCGTCGGCCACCTTCTATGGGCACCCGGTAAGGCTCGATTTATATTATTTCTGACTGACTACTTTTCTAAATGGGTGGAAGCCCAGGCATATGAAAAGGTCAGAGAGAAGGAAGTTATCGATTTCATTTGAGACCACATCATATGCCAATTCGGGATGCCGACCGAGATTGTATGCGATAATGGGAAACAAATCATCAGAAGCAAAGTAACCAAATTCCTCGAAGACCATAAGATCAAAAGGATTCTATCGACACCCTATCACTCTAGCGGGAATGGACAAGCTGAATCTACCAACAAAACCATACTCCAAAGCCTTAAAAAAGGTTAACCGACACCAAAGGAAAATGGAAGGAAATGCTACCTGAGGTCCTATGGGTGTACCGCACAACCTCGAAGTCCAGTACTGGAGCCATCCCATTTTATTTGGTTTATGGCACCAAAGCTTTAATATCAGTCAAGGTCGGAGAACCAAGCATCAGATTCTGATATGCAACAAAGGAATCGAACGATGATGCTATGAGTACGGGCCTGGAGCTATTAGATGAAAGGCACGAAGCCGCCCTCGTCCGGCTGGCCGCCCAAAAACAGAGGATTGAAAGATATTACAATTAAAGGGCCAACCTTCGACACTTCAATACAGGAGACTTGGTACTAAGAAAAGTTACACTGAGTACCTGAAACCCAAACGAATGGAAATTAGGGCCGAACTAGGAAGGACCATACCAAATTATCGAGATCATTGGAAAAGGGTCCTACAAGATCGGAACAATGAACGGCGAGCAATTACCGAACAAATGGAATATAACTCACTTAAAGCGATATTACTGCTAAGGTACGGCCCCGATTCTTTCTTTTATTTTTACATTTCAAATTAACACTAGCAGGTAACAAACAAGGGATGATACGAGATCCTAGGTCTGAAAGCACGCGTTGCACTATTTTTCCCTTGAACCGGCTTTGTCCCAAATGGGTTTTCCGGCAAGGTTTTAAACGAGGCAACAAGTAAATCATGCTAACTTAGAATTGAAGGCTGGCTACGAACCAGTGACAATGATCACAACATCATTCAAGGCCTCTCTTCGGTTAGCCCCGAACACTGGGGCCAATACCCTCGGATATCGACTTTAACAAGGAAAGAAAACTTCGTGATTGAAGGGTCTCGATCAACAAGATTTATTGTAAGGGCCAAATAGTCAAATGAACCGTACCCACATACACTGCTCGAGCCCTGGCACAAAATATGTATATATATACAACTATTGTGCACAAGAATAAAAAAGAAGACTCTTCCTTGCACATAAGCATCTTTTCCTTTAAAATGTTTCTTTCATTTTTCAAGGAATTTCCTAAAGCTATCGAGCCCAAGGGCCACCTTAATCCGAGTTCGAACATTCACTCTCACTCGGGGACTGCCAACCAAAAATAATCTCGGGCGGTCCGAGCTATCAGATCTCGGGGGCACAAGACCATTAGGCAATGCCCGAATTTCAAAGGCCACGACCACCCCCACTCGGGGATAGTTATATTAGGTATTCCCGGATAACTCGGAATAGCAAGCCCACTGGGCAACGCCTGAACTAAAAAGGATACGACCATATTAACACAGCTCGGAGACGTCCAAGACTCGTAACAAAAAAAAAGGCCTTCAAAAAATTCTTTTTTTATAACCGGGTCTAAAGGCTACCATCGGCAAACCATCAACCTAAACTATTTTGGGGAAAAGTTTTCGGTAACACCGAATCCCTCTGATGCCTAAACACAAAATAATGTTAAAGGCAAGGTTTGTTCGAACCTTAGAACACAACCTAATTATTTCATGCTAAGGCATTTTGACCTTTACGAATACAAATAAAAAAGCGAAGGAAAAATTCAAAAGCTGTGAAAGGGAAAAGCCTTAGATATATATCAAAATTTCTTTTTACAAGAGCTGAATAGCCCCGATACAAATTTTTACAAAGGCTGAACGACCTCAACAAAAAGATAGTACAAAAAACAAAAGGCAAAAATACCTAAAATGATCCTAAACGGCCTAATCTTCATCGGGGGCCACGTCATCACCTACGGGGTCTTCGCCACCATCGGACTCACCCGACTCTTTAGACCCCTCGGAATCTTCCTCGGGATAAGCCATCTTCCTGATCTTGGCTTCGTATATCTTGGCTATCTCGATTTCAGCCAATAAGTCAAAATTCTGAGCATGGACTCCCTCGAGGGCCTCCCTTCGGGATTGCCACTTCGCATGCTTCACCATGTTTCTCGCTTGGTTCTGAATCGCCTCGGTATCGGCCTTGTGCTAGGCCAACTTATCATCGGCCCCGGTCCTGACCATGGCAACCTCTGACATGGTTACCTCAAGCTCTTTGGCAAGATTCTGTTGACTGGAGACAACCGAGTTCAGCTGAGACTGAAGCCCCTTGATCGTTTTGGCCGGCACCAAGTTTTCCTCCTTTGCAGCCTGAAACTGAACCTCAGCCGAAGTCAACTGAGCTCGGCCAGTATCCTTCTTCGAGGCCATGCGATCCATGTTTTTCCTCCATTCTTTGGCCTCGGCTTTGACCGTATCCACCTTCCCTCAGAGCTGCTCGATCTGGTCAAGCTTATTTTGAACTTGCGGGTTTGGATCGTTAGCCACTGTGTCTGACTCATCATGACTAACTTCAAAAACTTTTCTCACCTGCTCGAGCAAGTCGGTATGCTCATTCCGAGCCGCTTCTAGATCAGCCTGGGATTTCTCACGAAGAAGATTGTAAGCATCCTTCTTCTCAGTAAGCTCCCAAGTCTTGACCTCGTGACATTTGAACTCTTCCCGGTATCAAAGAAATGCCTTGTGCTGAAGTACCGAGACCTGCAAGCACAAAGGAAAATGTTACAATTATTTACGACTAAATCTAAGTATATAATAAAGGGACATTCAAAGTTACCCGATTCAATGCATGTTGAGCTTCGTTGAACATGCAAGGCGCTTTTACCTCGTTCATTTTGGCCTGATCCTCTTCGGTCACCAATCACCGAAGGTAACTGGGAATACTCACGGGGGCAGAGAGAACCCGGACAAACTCCGGAATTGACATAAATATTGCTCGCTTCCGGGTAGGATCAACACTCGGAGATGGGAACCGATTCACTAATTTTGGGCTTGAAGAAGACCCGCCAACTCCCAGAGACGGTATCTTATTTGGTACCAGTAAGTCACCCAACCCGGTGATATCCTCCAAGGTGGTAGAATCCAAGCCATCGAAGAAGTTGTGAAAAGAATCTGTTGCTCCTTGGGGTCCCTCACTGAGGTGACATTTCAACGTCTGAGCCTCGTTTATCTTAAAATCAGTAAACGAAGGCGACCCGGAGAGATCTAACACCTTGAGTGCGTCATTCAGAACATTATCTTCCTACCGAGAAGTATCGTCCACGGTTTATTTGTCGGCCTCCCCATCTCGGGGCAAAACGACCTCAACCCTCCCTAGTTCGGGGGCCTCGGCCATTGCTTCTTCATCGACCTCCCTGGTTTGAGACAGTTCAGAACCGCTTCTCACGCGGGCCACCAATTCGGATTATTCTTCTTCGGACTCATCCCTCAACCGATGGACTGACTCCGATGGGAGTTCTCGGGCACTGGTATTTTCTTTAGGTTTGCGTGCAAGTCGCTTCCTCGGTTTCTTATTTTCGGGGCTCGAGGAGCTCGGAACTTTTCTTCTTTTCTTCTCTTTATCCTGCTTCGGACCAGGGGGATCGGTGAATATGTCATCATCGCCGGACGGAGGCCTCATTTCGACATCTTTTGGTAAACCTGCAACAGAGAAGTAAACAATTCAGAAATCGAGGGCGTAAAAGTAAGGTCGAATGTAACTTAAATAAACAAATCTCACCATGAGAATGGGCCTCCCATCGGCCCTTCGAAAGCTCATGCCATGAGCACTCGGAATAAGATCTCTGTGTTGCGATACCCTCGACCCACTCCTTGAGTCGAGGAACTGCATCCGGTATCTGAGCAACAACTGTACCATCACAAAATATCAATGAAAAGGCAGGAAAAATAAAACCAATAAAAAAAATCTTAAAGGCAAAGTTATACTTACGTTTCATGTTCCATTTCTCAGGAAATGGCATATCCTCGGCCGAGATTAAATCCTAGGTCTTCACTCGAAAAAATGGCCCAACCAGCCTCGGTCCCGATCCTCATCGATGCTCGAGAATTGGGCCTTATCGGCCTGACGTGCAAGCTTGATTAATCCCCTTCAATAGAGTCGGGGGCTATACAGGCGCATAAGGTGGTCGATGGTAAAGGGACACCCCTTGAGTTTGTTCACGAAGAATCGAAGAAGAATTACTATCCTCCAAAACGAAGGATGAATCTACCCAAGAGTCACCTCATACATTTTGCAAAAGGCTATGATAACTGGATCTAAAGGACCCAAGGTGAAAGGGTAAATGAAAACATTTTAAAAAAACCCTCCACGTGGGTGGTCATCGATTCCTCGGGGGCAGGGACCACTACAAGCTTATCGGCCCAGTTGCAGTCCTCCTTAACCTTCTCAAGGACACTGTCGGTGACCGAACATATGTACCTCGAGACCGGCTCGCACCGACCCGGTACCAAGGAGATTTTCTCGACTTGGAAATCAGCTCTGGTTGGACACCCCGCAGCGACGAACATCTTTAGAGGGGGTTCTGGTGTCGGTTCTTCAGTGACAGCAGGCGAAACGTTCTCAGACGATCTCGAGGAAGAAAGGTTTTCTTTTTGAGAAACGAATTTTGATGTACCATTGCTTCTAAATAGAGAAGAAAAGAAGGAGGCGTAATTAGAAGATAACTTATGAAAGCTTTCAGAAAACCAGAAGGGAAGAAGTTTTAAACTTAAGTTTTCAGAAAACCAGAAGATGAGAGTGATCAAGTTTTCTTAAAACACAAGAGCAAATGTTTGAATGTAAAAGTTCTAATGAATGGATGGAAAGGGTATTTATAGTTTTCTCAAACGGATGTTCGCATCCTGTAGCGCCGACTGTTAACTGACACACATTTAATGTCTTGAAGACCGGACCAACGAGACGTTTCAACTATTCTTATCACTTATGTCATGAGTTCATCATCGTGATTTATCGGAGTGAGAATCGGAAGCTCGTATCGTTTCTCGTCATTTACTCTTCAAAAAACAAGGGGATTTGACGTCATGTTTTTGTCACTTACATCATGATATATCCAAGTGATAATCTGAGGCTCATGTCGTTCCTCGTCATCTACTCTCCGAAAAATGAGGGGACTATCTGTAAACGGGTAAAACTGAGCTCGATATTCGATCGAGCTTCCGAACTCCCTGATTAGGCCAGGGTCGGAATATTTGTGATCGGGTGGAGTCGAGCTCGAAGATCGATTTGGCGTCTAACACCATCAACCAAGATCGGCACATGGTGGTTATGATCGAACCCAAAGCATTGTCAAAGTTAGCCATCGAAACCATCAGATTTGCCCTCGAGTTTACCGAAGGCGTAACCGGTCCTGTTTCTAACGGTCTCGAAGAAAGTTTTGCCAACTCATCCGACAGGGGTCCATAATTCTCGCCATTAACCAACTATTATGGAAGAAATCACGGAACGAGTCAAAAAGGGACCAACGGTCAGCAAATCATCGACTTTTGCCTTTTATAGAATAATAAGATAATATCTTAAAAGGTAGGTCTCTCCTAATATATTTATAAAGGGGATTTAAAAATTCATGAGACATATTGTAACATACACGGATAAGCAATACATTCTCTGAGTTCTTACTCTTTGGTATCTTTGTGTTAACAAAAGTGCATTCATTTCAAGGGTGGTTTGCTTACCTGTATACCCGAAAAAGGGATAGAGTTGAATTTATAGTAGTTCTAAGGATACGTGGTATAACTCGGCACAAATTGGAAAAATAAGTAGATATATATTGAATATTGACTGTAAAAAAGAATGAATACAAACCCTAATTGAGTAGAGAATGATTGATAAATGAACAAGATGAATCAATATCAAAAGCCCAAAAAAGGATAATATTTGCTAGATGTTATGTAAATCTCAATAATCTTTGAATGTAAGAATGTGTGAATGTATATCAATCTGCCCTTTACAAATGTTAGCCACTCCTAATATAGTGGAGGAATCCTACTTTGGATATAATTTAAAATATATAGTGGGGATCCCATGATAGATTAATTGGCTTTTCCTTGATTCAAGCCATGATTTCAGCCGAGATTCTCTCCCCAAATGCGGCTATAACGGCTTTGTTATTCCTTGGCTTGGTCTCGATCTTGGTCGGTCTCTGGATCTCGAGTTCGACCTTGACTCGATCTCGGTATTTTATCGGTTTCTGGGTCTCGAGCTCGACCTTGACTCGATCTAGGTACTGATCGGTCTATGGGTCTCGAGCTCAACCTTCCAATTTCACATCACAACTCGATATTATAATGACAAACCTCGGTCCATCATGCTCCAATCTTGATTAGTTGCAGAAAGGGCAAACTCGGTTTTGACCGTATACAGATAGTCCCCTCGTTTCTCGGAAAGAAGGTGGCAAGAAACGATATGATTTTTTAACCTCTGACTAGATACATACTGACGTCTGTGACGAGCCCGATTGTGACGTATGTGACAAATGTCCCGTCGGTCCAGTTGCCAAGGCATTAAATGTGCGTCAGTCGATGGTCGGCCACTGCCAATTTTGAACCATCACTATGAAATCTATAAATAGCCCCCTTCTTCATTATTTCAAACTTTTACCTTCAAATCTCTTTTCATTCTAATCTTCATAGTTCTTCGCCTTCCCCAAAGCTCTCTATTTTCAGGATTTGGAATTTCTTTGCTTGTTCTTCTCAAAACACCAAATACTTCACTCTCCCTTCTTTTTTGTTCATAAAATTTTAGATGGCAAAAATATCTAAAACTGTTCCGCAGAAAGAGGCTGCTTCCTCATCTTGGCCGGCCGGCGAGAAAACAGTGGTGGAGCCACGCCTTGAAGAGCTTGTTCCCGGGGGGATACGTTATTGATTCCGATTTTAAGGTCGAGAAATCCTCCTCAGTTGCTGGTCGATGCGAGCCAGTATAGAGATATATATGCTCGATACCAAAAGGTCTTTTTGACCTGGTGAAAAAGACTGCCATTGGGAAAATAAAGAGGTTGTGATACCAACACCGGAGGAGGCAATCACTACCCAAGTAGAAGGGTACCTGAGTGTTTACACTTATCCTTTCATGCTGGGTCCCCTCGATTCAGTCATCGTTAATTTTTGCAAGAAATACCAGGTGACCCTCGGTCAAATTCACCCTTCTTTCTGGAGGATTGTGATACTGCTTCATTTTTTTGTGAGCAAAATCGATGGGCTTCCCTTCACCCTCGACCACCTCGTAAGATTATATAGCCATCGACTTTAACAAGGTGGGCTGATAAAGCTTTAACGCCGGGCCACCAAGGCGTTCGCCTCGAGCATAGCTGAAGACAAAGATCGAGGTTGGATGGGCCGGTTCGTTTGAGTGAAGACCTCGGACCTAATCCCGACTGAGAGTATGCCATTTCATGAGAAATAGAATATGAACCGTAAGTGTGATCCCGTTTTTAGTTTTTATTGTTTTTACTTCTTCATCCTTTCTTATCAGTGTTTTTCTTAACGTAGTCATTTCTTGGATGTCGGGTGCGGTTCCCCATCTCGAGAACTGGGTCAGGAGCCTGGGTTCGATGTCAACATACGCCGAGCGCGCATGGCACGATTTGTCAAAGGGCCGGTGGGAGGCTCGTACTCATGGTAAACCTTCTTCTTGGCTCACCGATTTGCTTACCGTTCAAGCATTTTTTCAGGCATAAGTTTTACTTCTATGAGACCCCCATCAGGTGATGAAGAAGCTTTACCGCCTATCTCAAAATCGGAGAAGGTGATTAATAGAAAAAGGGCCTCGAACTCCGAGGGTCAAAAACCAAAGAAGAGAGTGGCTCATAAACCCAAGGTGAACATAATCCCTTTGACTATGGAGTCGGTCCTGAGTCTAAGGGATGAAGAAGAAGTAGAAGAAAGTGATTCTGGGCTGGTGGCCCGTGTACGGGCTGGCCCCGATACTCAAAATACTTCGATATCGGTGGGAGTTGATACTGCTCCGTCCAGGCTTGATGAGGTCGAGGAGGAGACTTTGACAAAAGTTCCCGAGCTGAGAGGGACCGAGGATGTTTTTATCTTGGGGAAAAGAGACCGTCGAAGAAGCTGTGGATGCTGGTGTGCAAACCGAGCTTGAGGCTCCCCAAGACGGAGGCGGTGTCCAAAAATACCTACTCGGGGCAATAGAGATCGGGGATTCCCCCTCTTTCCCTTAATTTTCCCAATCGATGATACGTGGCGCTCAAGCTGTGGAGACTTGTCACGGGGAGGGAGCCCATGGAGAGGAGGACCCTTTCCGTGGTTATTTTATTGGGGTAGAAGATGTCACCGGTCCGAGTGACTTGGAGACTCTGAAGAAGAGCTCGAGCGAGGTGGGAGCGCCTTGACTTTTCAACGAAGCCCAACATGCCCTGAATCGGGTAAGTTCATACTTTCTTTGCCAATTTTCATACTTGTGTTTTTCTTTCCTTGTATAATCCCTTCTTTTTATTTTTTTAGGCTTTTGTGCTTCATTACGAAGCATTTTTCCAATCCCGAGGGGAACTGAGCTCGTATGAAGCTGAAGTTCGAAGGCTTACTGAGGAGAGAGATGCCTTAAAGCTTCTCAATGAGCAGAGAGAAGGAGAAGTAAAAGGAATTCGGCCTGAGCTAGAAGCATCTCGAAAAGAACAAGCTAAGCTTGCCGAGCAGGTAAAAAGAATCTTTGAATTTAATGATATTGACTTGGGAGTGATGGCTAATAGTTCGGTCCCGCAGGTCGAGCAAAAGTTCGATGTGATCAGGTAGCTTCGTGTTGAAGTGTATGTAGTGAAATCCGAGGCCGAGGAATGGAAGAAGAACATGGACCGCCTCGCCTCAGAAAAGGAGACTGCCCAAACTCAACTGGCTTCGGCTGAGGCCCAATTCCGAAGCTTGAAAGAGAAAGCCTTGGTGCAAGCCAAGAAAATAGTGGAGTTCCAGTCTCGGTTAAGCTCAGCAAATTCTGATCGAGAGAGACTGGCCACAGAACTTCCAGTGGCCAAATCGGAGGTCGAGAAAGCCATGGCCAATGTTGATGCAATGGTGGCCGTTTATCGATCTGATGCCGAAGCTGCTCAGGTTCGAGCAAAGGAGGTTGCCGAGGTTGCTCAGGCTCAAGAAAACTAGGTTGCCGAGCATGCTAAATGCTAGTCTCGAAGGGAGACTCTCGAAGAGATCCATGCTCGTGGCTTCGATCTTATAGCCGAGATCGAGAAAGCTAAGGAGCTTGAAGCCAAAACCAGAATGTTGGTCTTTCCTGATGATGATGATACCGGTAGTACGAGCGGATCTGAAAGTGAAGGGGGCCTCGAGGTCGAAGATGCTGCTCCCGGAGAGGACTAAGTCCTTTAGTATTTTTTGTGTTTCTTATAAGATCGTTTTGGTCTTTTGTAGAGAAATTTGATCGGGCCATGCTGCCCTTGTAAATGATTTTTGACATGTATAAAAAAACTTTCTTCCTTTATGCTTTATAGAATTGTGAAGTTGTATTCTAAGGTCGGGGTTCAGATAATTTGATCAAAACCGAACTAGTGTAGCCCTAAGCCTTTTGATCGAGTGAGTGCTTGCTCGAACTCGGAGTAAAGTAACCCTTGGTTTTTTAGTTGAGTGAGGACGGTCTCTCACACTCAAAGAAGAAAACAGCCCTTAGGTTTTATGGTCGAGTGAGTGTTTGCTTGAACTCGAAGTAAAAAATAGCCCTTAGGCTTTATGGTCGAGTGAGTGTTTGCTCGAACTTAGGGCTTTATGGTCGAGTGAGTGTTTGCTCGAACTCGAAGTAAAAAATAACACTTAGGCCTTATGGTCGAGTGAGTGCTTGCACGAATTCGAAGTAAAGTAACCCTTAGGTTTTTGTAAAAAGGATTGTTTATGGCCTTGTCCCCTTTCCGATTTGAAAGAGTTTCTTATCATTCGTATTTGTGAAACTTGTAATGCCTTAGCATGAAATAGGGACTTGTTCGAGAGTTCGATCAATTTTGTACTCATTAGAGTTTTCGAGGCTTGATATTATCGAAGCCTTTTATGATTTTGTCGAGGGGTAGCCTTGATGACCCTGTTTTGTTACGGAATTCGGATGTCTCCAATTCATGTTAATTTGGCCGTAGCCTCTTTAGTCTGGGATTTGAGTCTTGGGATTATTTTCTCGTTTTACTTCGAGCTTGCCCGAAGTATCAGTCCCCGAGTGGGGTGGCCTTGGACGATAAAAATCCTTCTTTACTTTGGGATTTACTTCTTGGGCTTATGATCTTCGGAGTTTATATAATTTGATCTCGTCGATTTTTCGGATGGCAGTCCCCGATTTATGGGGGTAATCATTCGAACTCCGGTCATGGTCGACCCTTAAGCCTGTTTGCATAACACAAATAGAAGAACCTTTCTGAGGTATGAGATATCAGTAAAGAAGGAATTTCTCTTTATAAGTCATTATACATGCGTACATGTTTTGAGCCAAGGCTCGAGCAAACTATGCGGGCATGGTTCGTTTTGACCATTTGGCCCTTACAAACTTTTCCTATCGAGACCCTGTTGCCATGAAGTAATTTCCGTGCATCGAACTTGATATATTCTAAGGCAATGCCCTCGAGTATTCGAGGTTGATTGTAAAGAGGCCTCAGATACTGTTGAATTATTCTAAGTTAGCACGATTAATGGTTGCCTCATTAAAAACCTCGCCGGAAAACCCATTTGGGACAAAATCGGTCCAAGGGAAAAAGAGTGCAACGCGTGCTTTCAGATCTAAAGGCTTCGTGTTGAAGAATCCATCCTTGTTTCTGATCGAACACCTACAAGGGTTAGTTTCAAAATACAAATGAACATGGGAGGGTCGTACCTTAGCAGTAGTATCATTTTAGGTGCGATACATTCCAATTGCTCAGTAGTCGTTTGCCGTTTATCATACCGAGCTTGTAGGATCCTTTTCTGATGATTCCGAGAACCTGATATGGTCCTTCCCAGTTCGGACCCAGTTTCCCTTCATTTAGATTTCAGGTGTTGAGGGTGACTTTTCTTAGCACCAAGTCCCCGATTTTAAAATGTCGAAGATTGGTTCTTCGATTGTAGTACCTCTCGATTCGCTATTTTTGGGCGGCTAATCGGACAAGAGTGGCTTCTCGTCTTTCGTCCAATAATTCTAGGATCGTATTCATTGTCTCGTTATTCGACTCCTCTATTGCATATCGAAACCTGATACTAGGTTCTCCGACCTCGGCCAGGATCAGGGCTTCGGTGCCATAAATCAACGAGAATGGTGTTGCTCCGGTACTGGATTTTGATGTTGTGCGGTATGCCCATAGGACCTCGGGTAGTATTTCTCTCCATTTTCCTTTGGCGTTGGTCAATATCTTCTTAAGATTTTGGATGATGGTTTTGTTGGTCGATTCGGCTTGTCCGTTCCCGCTGGGCTGATACGGTGTTGATAGGATCCTTTTGATTTTGTAATCCTCGAGAAATTTAGTTATTTTGCTGCCGATGAATTGTTTTCCCTTATCACATACAATCTCGGATGGCATCCCGAATCGACATATGATGTGGTCCCAAATGAAGTCTATCACTTCTTTTTCTCTGACTTTCTCGAAAGCCTGTGCTTCAACCCATTTAGAGAAATAATCAGTCATAAACAAAATAAACTGAGCCTTACCTGGGGCCGATGGGAGGGGGCCGACGATGTCCATTCCCCATTTCATGAAAGGCCATGGAGATAGGACTGAGTGTAGTAGCTCCCCGGGATGGTGAATCATGGGTGCATGTCTTTGGCATTTGTCGCATTTTCGAACGAACTCCCTTGCATCCTTGCCCATATCGGTCCAATAATACCCTGATCTGATTACTTTGTGGACTAGCGAATCGGCAACGGAATGGTTTCCACAAGTGCCCTCGTGAATTTCCTGTAGAATGTAATCGGTATCTCCTGGTCCCAAACATATTGCCAATGGTCTATCGAACTTCCTTCTAAACAGCGTTCTGTCTTCGGACAAGGTGAACTGTGATGCCTTCATGCGCAGAGCTCTCGATTCCTTTGGATCTGATGGAAGCTTCCCATTCTTGAAGTACTCTATATATTTGTTTCTCCAATCCCAGGTTAAACTTGTGGAGTTTATCTCTGCGTGACCTTCTTCGATTATTGTTCTCATGAGTTGTACGACAGTCCCCGAGTTGAGTTTGTCATCTTCGACCGACGAACCTAAGTTTGCAAGAGCATCAGCCTCGCTGTTCTATTCTCGGGGTACATGTTGCAAAGTCCATTCCTTAAATTGATGTAGAGTCACCTGTAGTTTATCCAAGTACCTCTGCATTTGATTTTCTCGGACTTCGAAAGTCCCGTTAACTTGGTTTACCACGAGGAGGGAATCACACTTAGCCTCTACGACTTCCGCTCCCAAGCTCCTAGCTAGTTCGAGACCTGCAATCATGACCTCATACTCGGCCTCATTGTTATTCAATTTTGTAGTTCTGATAGACTATCTAACTACATTAACCTGTGGGTGATTTTAGTACGATGCCTAGTCCGGACCCCTTCGTATTCGAGGCACCGTCCGTAGAGAGGGTCCAGACTCCCGAAGAGGTACCCGATTTTATCATTAGTTCTTTTTCAATCTCGGGTACGAAGGCCGGCGTGAAGTCAACCACGAAGTCCGCAAAGATTTGAGATTTGATAGCGGTTCGGGGTCGATACTCAATATCGTACCCGCCGATTTCTATGGCCTATTTGCCCAGTCGACCCGAAACCTCGGGTTTGTGCAAAATATTTCAAAGAGGATAAGTTGTTACAACATGCATCGGATGACACTGAAAATATGGTTTTAGTTTCCTAGAGGCGCTTATTAAAGCAAGCACTAATTTTTCTAAGTGTGGATATCTAGTTTCGGCCTCGCCTAAGGTCCGACTGACATAATAAATAGGGAATTGCGTACCTCGTTCTTCTCGAACCAGAACTCTACTTACCGCTATCTCCGAGACAGCTAAGTACAGGTAAAGCTGTCCGTCCACTTTCGGGGTATGAAGCAGCGGCGGGCTCGATAAATACCGCTTTAGTTCTTCTGGAGTCCATGCAAAGTTGCTTTTCTTCTTAAGTAGTGAGAAATATCGGTGGCTCCTATCTGAGGATCTCGAAATGAATCATCCTAGGGCGGCTATCCATCCCGTTAGCCTTTGCACGACCTTTACATTATCTACTACCATGATGTCCTCGATAGCTTTGATTTTATCGGGGTTGATCTCGATTCCTCGATTGGACACCATGAAACCAAGAAACTTGCCTGAGCCAACCCCAAATGCATATTTTTTGGGGTTGAGCTTCATATTGTACTCCCTCAGTATGTCGAAAATTTCCTGCAAATGCTTTAAATGGTCCTCTACTCGCAGGGACTTAACTAACATGTCATCAATATAAACTTCCATTGATTTTCCTATTTGTTTTTTGAACATTCGATTTATTAGGCGTTGATAAGTTGCACCAGCATTTTTTAGACCGAATGACATTACGTTATAACAGTAGGTACCGTACTTAGTGATAAACGAGGTCTTTTCCTGATCCTCCGGGTTTATCTGTATCTGGTTGTACCCGAAGTAGGCATCAAGAAAACTGAGAGTCTCGTGGCCGGCCGTGGCATCGATCATACGATCGATATTAGGCAAAGGAAAAGAATCCTTAGGGCATGCATTGTTCAGGTCTTTATAATCTATACACATTCTAAGTTTGTTTCCCTTCTTAGGGACTACCACCACATTTACTAGCCATTCGGGGTATTTTACTTCTCGAATGGATCCTATTTTAAGAAGTTTGGTTACCTCGTCCTTGATGAAGGCATGTTTGACCTCGGACTGGGGCCTTCTTTTTTGCTTTACCGGATGGAATTTCGGATCCAAACTCACTCTATGAGTGGTTATTTCTGGTGGGATCCCTGTCATGTCAATATGGGACCAAGCGAAACATTTCATGTTAGCTATAAGAAATTGAATAAGCTTTTTCCTGAGCTCGGGATCTAATCCCGTACCCAGGTATACCTTTTGCTCGGGCAGATGTTCTATTAGCGTGATTTGCTCCAGTTCTTTGACCGTTGATTTGGTAGCGTCAGAATCATCGGGGACCACGAAGGATCAAGGGATCCCATAGTCATCATCTTTATTAGTTTTCTGATTCTCTAGTTGGGTCAAGGCTGACATTTGTGATTACTATTTGGTATCCCATTCCTTCTTCGAATCTGATCCCTTTGTCGATGATAGTGAAGATATCAGAATCACTTCATCGACGACAAACATTTGCTTTGCGGCTGGTTGCTCCCCGTAGACCGTTTTGATTCCTTCCGATGTTGGGAATTTCAGAACCTGGTGAAGGGTCGAGGGCACTGCTCTCATGTTGTGGATCCATGGCCTCCCGAACAGGGCGTTATATCACATATCACCCTTGATCACGTGGAACTTCGTTTCTTGGATGGTCCCAGCCACGTTTACTAGCAAAATTATCTCGCCCTTAGTAGTTTCACATGCCATATTGAATCCGTTTAGTACCAGGGTTGTGGGCACGACCTGGTCCTACAGACCGAGTTGCTCTACGACCCTTGATAGAATGATGTTGGCCGAACTACCTAGATCAATTAACACACGCTTAACTTAAGTTTTATTCATAAGTACAGATATTACCAGTGCATCGTTATGGGGTTGCATGATTCCTTCCGCGTCTTCGTCACTAAAGGACAAGGTTCCTTTTGGTATGTAATCCCGAGTTCGAGATCGCTTCTCTCTTATAATTGATATCTTATTGCGTTCAAGCACCTCCCCCTGGGGGACATCGATCCCTCCGATGATCATGTGGATGATGTGTTGTGGCTCTTCTTGTTCGTTTTGTCTATTGAAATCTCTGTTTTTGAAATGGTATTTGGCCCGGTCACTTAAAAATTTTCGAAGGTGCCCTTCATTGAATAACCAGGCTACCTCCTCTCTCAACTGCCTGCAGTCTTCAGTTCTGTGGCCCTGGGTGCCATGATACTTGCACATTTGATTGGGATTTCTTTGGGCTGGATCGGACTGCAGAGGTCGAGGCCACTTAGTATCTTTGATGCGTCCGATAGCCGACACGATGGCGGATGCATCGATGTTGAAGTTATATTCTGATAACCGTGGTGCTTCCTTAGGTCCGGTATGCCTATCGTACCCATTCTTGTTCATCAGCTCCCGAGACCCTTGGCCTCGATCACTTCTCCTTTTGCCTCCTATGGAGTTGCGTGCAGGTTCGCTACCCTACGATCTCCGTTATACGACCGATATAGGTTCTTGCTCGACCTTGGTTCTCGGTCGATGTCCCTTTTAATAACAGACCTAGAACCCAACTGGTCATCTTCGACTCGAATCTTCGATTGATATCGATTGTGTACATCGGCCCAGGTAACAGCCGGGTACTCGATCAAGTTCTGCTTCAACTGTCGTGAAGCCATCGAGCTTCATTCGTTCAGTCCTTAAGTGAAAGCTAGAACAGCCCAATCGTCCGTGACCGGTGGTAGATCCATTCGTTCTATTTGGAAACGAGATACGAACTCTCTTAGCATCTCGTTATCTTTTTGCCTTACCTTGAAAATGTCCGACTTCCTGGTCTCGACCTTTATGGCTCCGGCATGTGTTTTTACGAAAGAATCTGCAAGCATAGCAAAAGAATCGATAGAGTTAGGCGGTAAATTATGATACCATATCATTGCCCCCTTTGACAGAGTTTCCCCAAACTTCTTCAATAATACGGATTCGATCTCGTCGTCTTCTAGATCGTTCCCTTTAATGGCACATGTGTAAGAGGTGACATGTTCGTTAGGGTCAGTCGTCCCATTATATTTAGGAATTTCGGCCATGCAAAACTTCTTGGAGATCGGTTTGGGAGCCGCGCTCGGGGGAAAGGCTTTTGTACGAATTTTTTGGAATCCAAGCCCTTCAATACCGGTGGTGCCCCCGAGATCTGATCAACCCTGGAGTTATAAGTTTCCACTTTTTTGTCGTTCGCTTCAATCCTCTTTTCTCCTGACTCAATTCGTTTTGTCAGTTCCTCGAGCATCCTAATAATTTTGGGATTAGTCCCCGATTCTTGTTCATTTTATCTTACTACAGCTGGCCCTATTTTGTGGGTGACTTCTCGGGTTGGACCGGGCTCGGCCCTACTCGGTGCCTGGGTTTGGCTCTGTAACTGAGCTATTGCAACCTGTTGTGCTTGCAACATTTTGAAAATCATACGCAGGCTGATCCCGTCTTCTGTAACATTTTGGGTATTTCGAACTGCATATCGAGTTCCACCATGAATGCTGTTTTCGGGGTCGAAACGTTGGTTTGCCTCGATGTCCACATGTGAATTAACGTCAATTGGATCTACGGCCCGAGATCCAACGGGATTGACGAGTGGCCTTTCATCCCCGGTCGTCAGGTTGTTGTTCTCATCTTGAAGGCCAGCTTCGTTGTCGATAGGTAGGGCCATTAATTGAGAGTTCGTCGTTTTTAACCCGAAATCAAAGACACTTCCAAGAGCAAGTGTAAAATGGTGTGTTTTACAGAGATTCGTACCAAATAACCACTGTTATCCTTAGCCCCACGGTGGGCGCTAAGTTATTTACTCGAAAAAGGGATAGAGTTGAATTTATACGTAGTTCTAAGGATACGTGGTATAACTCGGCACAAATTGGAAAAATAAGTAGGGATATATTGAATATTGACTGTAAAAAGGAATGAATACAAACCCTAATTGAGTAGAGAATGATTGATAAATAAACAAGATGAATCAATATTAAAAGCCCAAAAAAGGATAATATTTGCTAGATGTTATGTAAATCTCAATAATCTCTGAATGTGAGAATGTGTGAATGCATATCAACCTGCCCTTTACAAATGTTAGCCATTCCTAATATAGTGGAGGAATCCTACTTTGGATATAATTAAAAATACATAGTGAGGATCCCATGATAGATTAATTAATTGGCTTTTCCTTGATTAAAGCCGTGATTTCAGCCGAGATTCTCTCCCCAAATACGGCTATAACGGCTTTGTTGTTCCTTGGCTCGGTCTCGATCTTGGTCGGTCTCTGGATCTCGAGCTCGACCTTGACTCGATCTCGGTATTTGATCGATCTCTGGGTCTCGAGTTCGACCTTGACTCGATCTCGGTACTGATCGGTCTCTGGGTCTCAAGCTCGACCTTCCAACTTCACATCACAGCTCGATATTATAATGACGTACCTCGGTCCATCATGCTCCAATCTTGATTAGTCGCACGAAGGGCAAACTCAGTTTTGACCGTATACATTACCTAAGCTGAAATCATCCAATTCATGTGGTTTACGGTTAATTTATCATTATTTATTTCAATTGCAATCTAATTTATCGCTTTGTATCAAGTTAATCCGCATATCCTTTAAACCACTAACAAATTCAATTGTTATCCGATTTTGAGGGTAAACACATATTAAAAAAAAGGATAGTATAACACTTTTTATGACCAAGCAAAAGGTTAGTATAATATCCTAATGTCCATATTCTCGTAAGAGAAATTTTCTCTGCCCTCTTCTATATATTTTCATGATTTTATTATCAGAAAAGTACATTGAAATTGAAAATAACTATTTGCAAAAAAACATGATCAAAGAAAATCTTATTTGGAAGCTAGAAAATAAAGGGTAATAAGATCACACATAAAGTTTAGATGTTAACCGACTTTTTAAAATGAGTTGAAAAGGTAATTTGTGTATTTTCCCCATAATATTTAGAAAATTACTAGGGTCATGGTGAAATTTGGACTGCGTTCTTCACGTCTTCAACTTCAATATCTACCATTTTCCATTCTTTAATGAAATAGTTGAACATTCCTTTTCATCGCGAGTTGTCTATTCCATGGAACAAACAGTTTAAGTTCCTTTAACAAAAATGTCTACCAGTATCCCTGGCTTAATTTCTAAACTAGTTAACCTCCTCCTCGCGCTTCGCGCGAGGTATAAACTTCTTCTAAATGCACAAGCGGTTAAGAATTAGAAATAAACAAACATATAAGGCATGATGTATGCAAAAAAAAAAAAAAAAGAAGAAGAAAGTAATATATAGTAATATATATATATATATATATGAAAAAACTAAAACAAAAAACTAATTACGAGATAGCAATCATCTTAATTGGAAAAGAAAAATCTTTCTAATTCTCATAATTATATAAAGAACAAAATACATAAGTCATCTCTCAACTGACTGTTAAAATTATTTTATGAGGAGGCTATCCTTGACTGAAAAGTCTCAAGCAAATGAGAGGTTGACTCACAAGAAAGCCGTTCATAGCACTCACATCGTGTTTATAACGGAAGCTTAATTTTTAATGGATTTCTCTTGAATTTGTGGGAATGAAATCGTAGACATGTATAGCTAAGGGTCCAACTTTTTTGTCTTGTTGGTGATAATACAATATACCCATTAATAACATTAATATTAATATATATTAATAAACATCAATTGTGGCAAGGGGAAGAAAATCAAAATATTAAGACATTATAATGGAAAAATTTATGGAAGTGATTCGCGCATGATTGTCACGGGGAAAAAATAGGAATTGTTTCTAAATCCTGATTTACCTTTATCCCAAAGTCCATTACTCCTTAAATATATGTTCAGATCTATAAGCACGTATCCGTCGATTTAATATAATGTTATTTCTTCTTTCCTCTATCAAATTAAAAAGAACACATTCTGTACACCACCACCAAAATCTATCAAGAAAGTCTTCCTACACGCCAGAAGATTCAAAATATTATTAAAAAAAAAAAAATCACTGACATACTATCTTTGGTGCACGAATTGGCATTTCATATATGAGCCTTTTTGTCTTTAATATAGGGTGTTTCTTCTGCATTAACAATGAGAAAGTTTCACTAATAATTATGAATACCCCTAAATAACGTTACTGTCTTAGATTAGATAAAAAGCATCTATTTTTCAAGGATAGAAGGAAAATGATGTGCAGGCAACAAATTTCATTCCAAGAACGTTTTATTTTAAAAAGAAAATAAAATGAAAATCTTCACTAACCAGGTTATTCTACCTAATTGTACTTTATTGAAGGAAGATTCTCAAAGAGGAAAAAAAAAGGAAGATTCTCCAACGCCATGAGGTTTCTTGCGATTAACTAAAAAATCGACCGAAATAACGAACCTTGGCACATCTGAATATTATCATATTTCTTGCACAGACGAAAATATTTTCTATTTTTAAAAAAATATTTTTTAATTTTTTCATGTTTAGTTGCTTAGATGTTTTGGTAAACAATTTACTCATAAACTCACGATCCACCAATGTTTTCCAACCTTTCCCCATTCCCCATCCCCACCAACCCCTACCAACCCACTTATTCACCCCTACGCCACCCCCAACTCCACCCACCCCACTTCCGCCCCTACCTAAAGAAAAATATTATTAATAGTATTTTCTTTTCATGTTATAAATAGAGTATTTTTTTTATTTCAACAAATGAGTATTTTTTTTTCACGATATAAAAAAGTTTTTTTTTTCATGACGTAGAAAAAATATTTTCTTTCATTTCAACATAATGAGTACTTTATTTTCATGTGGTTGTAGAAATAGTATTTTTTTTTATAGTTATGGAGCATAAATTTCAACGTTGTTTTTGCGTAAAAAAAAAATAAAGCACACTATTAAAAAATCGCGTTTTTCCGACCGAAAATTTCCGACGGAACACTGTTGTTTGAAATTTCCGACCGAAACGGTAAAAAAATTAAAAACAATTAGTTACATTTTTATTATATAACTTCGACTATGTTTCCGACAAAAGTGGTCGCACAGCTTGGCGTACAAAATTGAGTTGCTTCATTTTGCTTTTTGAGTCGGAGGCAATTATCTTTTACCTTATACGTTCATAGGCTGAAAAGTTATGAAAATAGAGTCATTAAAATATTAGGTATTGGGGGGAGGGGCACAGGAAACATAGGGACTTTGGGGAAGAGGAGTGAGGAGAGTAACATAAAAAATTATTTTTGTAAAATATATTTTTTACTCTCTAACCAAACACTAGAAAATATTTTGCGGAAAAAGAATTTCACTCACCAACCAAACAAGAGAAAATAAGTGATAAAACCATTGATTTTTCATAATTTTCTAATATTTTCCATGAAAAACATTTTCGTTCGTACCAAAAACACCCTCAGTCTCTCTCTCTCATCCTCCCTTTCGGCAGTTTAAGAGTATTTTAATAGTATAAAATTACTCAGTCTTTGATTGTATTTATTACAAAAATGCTTGGCCCCTTATTAAAATGGAAGAAGAAATCGTTAGGCTTCTAAAATAAGTGGGCATGCCTTTTGAATGAAACATTTAGCTCAGTAATTCAGTTAATGGGTGTGCCTTTTGAATGAAAGGCTTGGCTCAGTTAATGAGCGTATTTTTTCTATCAAACATTTGATTTAAATGGTTAAAAAAAAAAAAAGAGGAACCCCCCTCCCCCCCCCCCAAAAAAAAGGAGAAAAAAAATAGATGAAATTTCTAGCTTTCGAGAGATGCCACATCAACTTTTTCATTCCCTAAATTATATATATATAGAGAGAAATTAATGTAATGCCTACTTTAATTTTTTCCTCCACCAATCAATTAGACGTGTTAAACTTCAATTATTCTGGAATTAATCTCTCCATTCTTTGTAATCTGGAACCTAAATCAAGCCACTTTGCAAGCAGAAACATATATTTGTATAAAGAACATGTGGGAAATGTTTCAGGTGCCTAATATTATTTTTCACGTATATATAAATTAAACGTTATTTTTGTAGAATGAAATGTTTCAAGCACCTAACATTCAATATTAGATCAAATGAAACTGCTAACATGAAATTGAAAATTAGTTGGCTGATGAACAAACTATGCTAAAATATTATCCCCAAGTACATTAAGAGGTTGGTGGTTTAATTTCTGGTGAAGTTGTTAGCTACTAATACCAAATGCCTTATATCTCTTAATACACAGAACAAAAACAATATGCAGATGTCCTCTACCTCGATTAATTTAACAAGATTATCCAAAGCTCATCAGCTTGTATATATGTCAACTAATATAGCAGGTATTTTATAACAGACTAACGCAAGATAGCTAAAGCAATGCATGTGCCTATAAATGCTCTCTGATTTCTTTGGAGTTGATATGTGTAGTAACTCAAACAAAGAAAGAGACCTCTTTCAAAAGTTGCAAAAAGAAGTACTTAATTAAAATGGCTAAATTTGGCTGTTTGGGTAATTTTCTAGTGTTGTGCATTCTACTAGGAGTATTGAGTTCTAGCCATGCTCAGTTACAGCTCAACTTTTATGCAAAGAGCTGTCCAAAAGCAGAGAAGATAATTCAAGATTATGTCCAAAAGCATATCCCAAATGCTCCATCTCTTGCAGCAGCCTTGCTCAGACTGCATTTCCACGATTGCTTTGTCAGGGTATATAAGTGTGTCACATATTTGCAGCTATATATTCACTTAGTGCCATTCTTGAAGTATTATAACTTAATTTTCTCATTTTTCTTCTGAGTATTTGTAGGGTTGTGATGGTTCTGTACTTCTGAATTTCACGTCGAGCACAAAAAATCAAACGGAAAAAGTGGCTGTCCCTAATCAAACATTGAGAGGCTTCTCATTCATTGATGGTGTAAAGAAAATAGTTGAAGCTGAATGCCCTGGTGTAGTCTCTTGTGCAGATATTGTTGCATTGGTTGCTAGAGACTCTGTTGTGGTGACTGTAAGTATAAAACTTGAACTAACAATTGTAAACTAGTTGGTATTTTCTAATTATCTTATTGTCCATTTTTATCTTCTTTGTATGATAGGGAGCCCCTTTCTGGAATGTACCAACTGGTAGAAGAGATGGAACAATATCAAATGCCTCTGAAGCCTCGGAAAACATCCCTCCTCCAACTAGTAACTTTTCCAGTCTTCAGACATCTTTTGCTAGCAAAGGTCTTGACCTAAAAGACTTGGTCCTATTGACTGGTAAGTTTAAAATAGTACAAATTTCTACTTAGTTCTTCTATATTGAGATTTTCCATAAATTTAGTTTTTCTACAAAAAAAAAACATTATTACTATGAATAATATGTTATTAGGTGCACATACTATTGGAATCTCTCATTGCTCGTCATTTTCAACACGTTTATACAATTTTACTGGAGTTTTGGGAACACAAGATCCATCTCTAGACAGTGAATATGCAGCTAATCTTAAGGTGAAGAAATGCAAATCAATCAATGACAATACCACAATTGTTGAAATGGATCCTGGCAGTTTCAGGACATTTGATCTTAGCTACTTTAAGCTTCTGCTCAAGAGAAGAGGGCTATTCCAATCTGATGCAGCCTTGACTACAAGTGCGACAACAAAGTTATACATCAACCAGCTAGTACAAGGATCGCTCAAACAATTCTATGCTGAATTTGCTCAGGCAATGGAGAAAATGAGCAGAATTGAAGTCAAGACTGGCTCTGCTGGTGAAATTAGGAAGCAATGTGCAGTTGTGAATAGTTAAGAGCAATGGTGTTGTGTTTGTATGTGTGGGTACCTTGGTATGAATGATTTGCTAACATGAATATCATGTTCTTTTTTGTAGTTATTCCAATTGATTTTGTATATTGATGGTTTTCTTGAAATAAAACTAAGATCAAATCTGGTGCTTTTGAATTTTCTTTAGAGCATAGACATTATTTTGCTAGAAATGAACCTTTGTCTTTATATTCTTTCATAATGCAGCTGAGATTCAAAACTGTAAAATAGTCTTCAATACTGATTGGATGCTGTTGTCATGAGTGATAGGATATATGTATATCCCTGTTATGTTTTGATGATCTAACAAACTTACTGTCAAGAACCAGATAAGCAACTTGTTACACATTCTTAAGACCTTAAGATCCAAAGGTTCCAGCTTGAGATATGATTCAACTCTTCAGAGTCAAAAGAACAACAGAGGGAACAGATAGCTACCGTTTCCCGAGGAAACTGCACAAGTCAACTGCCCCAGCTGTAAAGCTGCTGCTTGCACACGCTATAGTACAGAAACAGTGCAGCAGTCAACTTTATGGGGAGTGTCTTTTACCTACCTTACTTACATCATACTAGTGATTTCACAAATGCATTATTAACATCAAGGAAGGTAAAACAAGTTACTTGTTCACTTAGAGAATTCATTCAAGCTCTCACACGGTCATTGGTCATACATCAAGCAATCAATTCTCAAGTGCATCAAGAACAAAGAATAATACTACTACGGACCAGTTCCCCACATCAAGTCATTGAATGTCCTTAGTTGAGTTATAACTTTATAATAGTTCTTCAATTGTAATTCCTACTTAGCTTGTTTAGAAGTATTCTGTAGAAAACCCTTTGTAAACCTTAAACTTTTGTTTTTGAGTCTTGGCTAGAGTTAGTCGAGTTGTAAAGTGTTTGTAATAGAGTTATTACAAAGTGACTTGTAATAGAGTATTACAAGTTAATGAGGGATTAAGAGGTTAATTCCTAGGTTGTAGATGTTATAATTCCTAGGTTAATTCCTAGGTCGTGGTTTTTAATCCCGTTGAGCTGGAAATTTTCCACGTAAAAATTCTCTTATCATTTACTTACTGCAGTGTGCGTGTGTTCTAGTGGAACTGATAGAGAACCTGGTTCTCTATAGAGTTTGGTGGACCCTTATATTCTATCAATTGGTATCAGAGCGGGTTCTTTATATCAGGTTAATACCTAGAAAGGATCCTCATGGCTACTCCTCCAAACTTCGAAGAAGGCCAGTTACTTACAGACCACCTAGGTTCAATGGACAGTATTATGTATGGTGAAAAACTAGGATGCACTACTTCATCATGGCTGAAGATTCTGAGCTATGGGATGTCATATGTGATGGACCCTTTGTTCCCACCAAGAATCTTGGCGACCCAGCTGTAGCCATTCCCAAGACGAGGAAGGAATTCAATGACGCTGATCGAAAGGCCATAGAAAAGAACTTTCGTGCAAAGAAAATTCTTATTTGTGGCATTGGTAATATAACAGGATATCGGCATGCCAATCAGCAAAAGAAATCTGGGAGGCTCTTCAGACAGCTCACGAAGGAACAACACAGGTTAAGCAATCCAAGATCGACATGCTCACAACTGAATACGAGCTCTTCAGGATGAAAGATGATTAATCCATCCAAGATATGCATACTCACTTCACCTACATCATTAATGAGCTTCACTCTCTTAGTGAAACCATTCCAAGAAACAAGCTTGTTAGGAAAATCCTTAGTGTACTGCCCAGTTCTTAGGAAAGCAAAGTGAACGCCATTACAGAGGCGAAGTACTTGCAGACATTGACCATAGATGAACTTGTTGGCAATCTAAAAATATATGAAATGAAGAAGAAGAAGAAGAAGAAGAAGAAGAAGAAGAAGAAGAAGAAGAAGAAGAAGAAGAAGAAGGACAATGAAAGAAGAGAACCCAAAAGATAGAAGAACCTGGTCCTCAAGACAGACAACAACGATTCAAGTGATGAGGATGGTGATATGGCTTACTTGACAAGAAGATTCCAGAAGATGGTTCGCATGAATGGATGCATTCCAAAAAGGGAAAGTTCTAGCAAGCCAAAAAATTATGACCTCTGTCATAAATGTGGCAAGCCAGGACACTTCATCAAGGAGTCCCCTCTCCTAAAGCAAGATCAGTACAAAAACAACTTTGACAAAGCAGCCAAGAGGAACTCAGTTCCTTACAAACGCTTCAAGAAAAAGTAGGCCGCTGACAATGTTGTAAAGCAAGCTCTTGCTGCATGGGGAGACTCTTCTAGCGAATCTGAAGAAGAAAATGATCATGGTGATATTCAATGATGGAAGTGGAAAGTGAAGTAACTAAATATGACTCAATCTTTGCCTTGATGGCTCAGTCTGATGATTATGAAGATGACGACGATGATGAGGTAAATTTTCTAGATGTTCAGAGAAATCTGAAATCTTATTCTCCTAAAATACTTATGTCTTTGGCAAATGTGTTAATTGATGCTTATCACAGCCTTATAAATGATAAAGATGCTTTAACTGTGGTGGTAGGAGAAGCAGAACAAACCAGAGATGACTTAGTAATCGTTGTTATTGATTTAAAGGAGACAATTCAGAACCTGAAGAAAGAGAAGGATGCCTTAGATGAAAAAATTGCACATGTAGAACATGAAAGAGATGATCTAATAGTCGCTGTGGTAAACCTAAAAGAGACCCTTGAGTGTGTAAGAAAGGAAAAAGAAGTCTTAACTGAGAGAGTTGCTAACATTGAGCATGAGAGAGATGACCTATTAGTGGTGGTAGTGGACTTGAAGGAAAAAATTAGGGAACCTAAAATAGAAAGTAAGACTGAAAATTCTCAAAAGGGAAAGGAAGTTGCAAGTGAGGCACACATTAAGCTTGAAAGTGAGTTAAATTCAGTGAAGTCTAGTTCGTGTGCTGAGCTTGAGAAAAACAAACAACTTCATGAAGAACTAGGAAGAGTGAAGAGTGACCTTGAAAAATCACTCAAGTGGATGTGGTCCTCTGATGCTATCACTGCCATGTACACCAACGATGGGGGAAACATGCAGGGGATTGAGTTCCAAAGGGAAAAGATTCCCTACAACCCTCATAGCAAGTACGTTACTGTACCTGATAACTGGCTTTGCATTCACCGTGGCAACACTGGGCACTTTAAAGAAAACTGTAAGGCCAGATTTCAGTCACAGCAGAAAAATAAAGTTTTCGCTGAAAAAGTAACTACTGGTAGAGAACCTGGTCCCTCATATAAAAAATGCAGGGAATAGTGAAAAGAAGCAGCCTACAATAGTACATGGACAGTGGCTACTCAAAGCATATGACTGGAAGTACAAATGATTTCCTTTCATTTAAAGCCCTGCAAGGAAGGAGTGTATCCTTTGGAAATGGCAAGAAAAGATACATTCTGGGAGTTGAAAGGATTGGGAAGTCTCTCTCACACTCAATCAAAAATGTGTACTACGTGAACGGGTTGAAGTACAGCTTGCTAAGTATTTCCCAGATCTGTGATAAGGGAAACAAGGTGGAATTTGTGTCAAAAATATGTACAATCACAAACCTAGTGACTAGTGAGGTGATGCTAGTAGCAAAAAGATACAAAAATATCTATGTTGCTGATTTTGAGTCTATGCAGAATGGTGATCTCAACTGTCTAAGTGCTATTGATAATGATGCTGAATTATGGCATAGGAGGCTGGGTCATGCAAGCTTCACGTTGCTGAACAAATTGGTCAGGAAGGACCTGGTTCGTGGTCTGCCCAAGTCAAGTTTCAAGGATCACAAAGTGTGTGATGCATATGTAAAAGGCAAGAAAGTCAAATCCTCATTCAAGCCTAAGAAGGAAGTCAGTACCTCAAGGCCACTTGATCTTCTTCACATGGATCTATGTGGATCCATGAGGGTGGCAAGCAGGGGAGGAAAGAAATATATCTTCGTTATAGTTGATGATTACTCCAGATTCACCTGGACTCTGTTTCTCAGAACCAAGTATGAAACCTTTGAAGTGTTTGTTGCCTTCATCAAAAGGATTCAAGTAAAGATAGGTAATAATGTAGCTTGAGGTCTGATCACGGGACAGAGTTAGACAATGCCAAATTTGATGAGTTCTGTACTGAAAATGGTATCACTCACAATATTTTAGCTCCAAGAACACCTCAACAAAATAGTGTTACGGAGAGGAAGAATAGAACTCTTGAAGACATGGCAAGGACAATGTTGATTGATAGTGGGATCACAAGAAATTTCTGGGCAGAAGCTATCAATACTGCTTGCTACTTGGTGAACATGTGCATGATCAGGTCCCTTCTGAACAAGACTCCATATGAACTGCTGAATGGAAGGAAGCCTAAGCTGACACATCTAAGGACTTTTGGGTGTAAATGTTTTGTCCTCAACAATGGAAAGGAAGCTCTTGGAACTTCGATGCCAAAAGTGATGAAGGAATCTTTCTGGGATACTCATCCCAAAGAAAAGCTTACAAAGTATATAACAAAAGGACTCCATGTGTTGAAGAGAGTATACATGTAATCTTTGATGAATCTCACCTCTTGTGTGAGAAGGACAGACGTGTTGACCAAGATGGAAAACCTTTATCTGTTCTAGGTAAAGTTATTGACATGGAAAATGGAAAGGCAGACATGATGAGTCATGTAAAGGAATCCATTGAAGATGATGCGAGTACACCTCCATCTATTGGAGAGGAACCTGGTCCTCTGATCACACCAACTGAAGCTGAAAATAGAGTTATTAATGCAGTCCAAGGTACTCTACTTGCTGAAGTAAGAAGCGCCCAAGAACCTCAGTCAGACATACCTGGGTCCTCTACCAATGAGATTCAGGAACCAAATTGGAAGCACAAAAGCTCACATCCTCTTGGCAACATAATCACCCCTCTTGACTCAGGAATTCAAACCAGATCAAAAGCAAGAAACTCACTTGCCTTTTCAGCCTTTCTTTCCCAAATAGAGCCCAAAAATATCAAAGAAGCGTTGAAATATGCAGACTGGATCACAGCCATGCAAGAGGAGCTGCATCAATTTGAAAGAAACAAGGTATGGTACCTAGTTCCTCAACCTGCAAATCGAACTATCATAGGGACCAGGTGGGTATTCAGGAACAAACTTGATGAGTTTGGAAATACAACAAGGAACAAGGCAAGGCTTGTAGTTCAAGGCTACAATCAGGAAGAAGGGATTGATTATGATGAAACATTTGCTCCAGTTACTGGAATGGAAGCTATTAGAATTCTTATTGCCTTTGCATCTCATATGGAGTTCACATTATTCCAAATGGATGTCAAAAGTGCATTTCTAAATGGCTACCAGAAAGAAGAAGTTTACGTCAAGCAGCCTCTTGGATTTGAGTGTCACGAGCATCCTCAGCATGTATTCATGTTGGACAAGGCATTGTATGGGCTAAAGCAGGCTCCCCGGGCTTGGTATGAAAGGTTATCAAAGTGTTTTCTAGAAAATGGCTTTACAAGAGGGAAAATTGACAACACTCTTTTTCTAAAGAAACGAGGGAGGAACCTGCTCAGTGTTCAGGTATATTTGATGATATCATTTTTGGAGCCACAACTGACTCTCTTTGTGAAGAGTTTGCAAAACTCATGGGGAGTGAGTTTGAGATGAGTATGATGGGAGAATTAAATTTCTTCCTGGGACTTCAAGTGAAGCAATCTCAAAAAGGAACAATGATAAGTCAGCAGAAGTACATCAAGGAGCTGCTAAAATAGTTTGACATGGAAACATCAAAAGTTATTGACACTCCTATTGCCACAGCTACTCGTCTAGACATGAATGAACCTGGTTCTCCTGTAAATCAAACCATGTATAGAGGGATCATAGGGTCACTCTTGTATCTCACTGCAAGCAGACCATATATTATGTTCAGCGTGGGCCTTTGTGCAAGGTTTCAATCCAATCCAAAGGAATCTCATCTGAAGGCTGCCAAGAGAATATTGAGATATCTCAAAGGAACATAGGACCTGGTTCTCTACTATCCCTCAGGTGATAGCTTTGATCTTATTGGGTATGCTGACGCTGATTATGCAGGATATCTGGGGGACAGGAAAAGCACGTATGGAATGGCACATTTCCTGGGTTCTTGCCTAATCTCATAGGGTACAAGGAAGCAAAACTCGATGGCACTCTCAACTGCAGAAGCAGAATGTGTAGCAGCTGCCTCTTGTTATGCTCAATTGCTGTGGATCAAACAACAGTTGGAAGACTTTGGAGTATTATTTGATTGTGTGTCTCTCCTGTGCGACAATACAAGTGCACTCAATATGGCCAAAATACAGTCCAACATAAGAGGACCAAGCACATTGATGTACGTCATCACTTCCTCAGAGACAATGTTGGAAAAGGGCTTATATGTATGAAGTTTTGCAGCTCTGAAGATCAGATTGTAGACATCTTCACCAAAGCTCTGAGCAGAGAACATTTTGAAAGAAATCGTCTAGCACTGGGGTTGATAAAACACAACTGAGAACCTGGTCCCTCGATAATTGGTTATGAAAGAAATGTAGAGGTAAAATTAGCTAAAAATGTTTTCTGGGAAAGTCTAACTTATTTTTATACCGTTACAGGTAAACACACATGATGATTACAGAGCAGCTGATGTAGTGCATGTCGGTAAAAGGGGTTAAGCTTACATTTGCAAGACCTGTCAGGGAACCTGGTTCTCTTGACACAGGTTAGTAGCTTCTTTGTTCTCTCATGCACAATTTTAAACGGGTAAAACAAGTGCCACATCATCAGTATGTCAACTACATTTTCTTTGCGTCCTTTGAACCCAAACGTCTCACCCATTGAGAACCGACCCAACTACCAAAACTGCCGCCCTTTCTTAACCGGTACCTCATCCATCATAAATACATCTATCACTTTCACAACTCCTCCCATCAAATTTCAAAACCCCATTCTTCTGCCTCTCTTCAAACTGCCAAATCCCTTCTCTTCTTCTCACCATGGCTGAAAATCAAACAACTTTGAGTGTTCCAAGTGACATCCCTATTGAATCCTCACATGTTGAAACACCGATATTAGACTCCTCACCCCACACCACTGTTAACCAAAATCCTAGGACAGAGTCACCCCCACATTCCATCTTCTCTCCTACCTACTCGAGTTCTATTTCTCACAGGAGTCGCAAAATCTCGACTCCCAAAAGATTTGTAGCCTAGAGCCCTTCTCCTACTTTGCCGGAAAAAGGGGATGAACAGAGTACAAAGAAGAAAATCAGGAAATTTCAAGTTCGCCTATGAAAAAGGAGTCAAAGGTAGATCAGACTGATAGTTCTGAGAAGTTTGACTCAACAAAGACTGCTCCTGATCTTGTGTCCATAGGCAACACTCCTTCCTCTACTGAGTTTTTCATGGATGTACAAGAGAAAGAAGCCATAGAGAACATGCTATCTATAGCTAATGAAGGGGTTGTTATAGAAAGAAGTGCGGATGGGTCTGAGGCTTAGGGGGAAGAGTCTAAAACTGTGGTAGAGGGTAGAGGGCTTGTGCCTGTTGAACAATCAGCACAGGACAATACTACTGGGGTACCAACTGAGGGATCTGATCCCTCCTCAGAGGATCCAACTCAGGGATCCTCTCAAGATCCCCAGGTCAGTATTGATCCTGCTCCCTCCCCTCATTTCGATGCTGAGCCTTTGTCTGTGATTGTGTCTGAGATGAGATCTGATTCCGAAGAAGTAGTTTGGGAAAGTGAAAAGGATTCTGATGACATGCCAATTGCTAACTTGACTAGGCATAGACCAATGGTTGCTCAAGAGTCTACTCCTAAGCGACCTAGTACAAGGTTGCAAAGGAAGGAGGCTCTTGAGTCTACGCTTAAGAACATCCAAGCTAAGTCAAGGAGAAGAAAATTAGTGAAAGATGGGAAATTTGTGAGCGAGAAGACAGTGCCAGTTATGTATGTGAATGATGAAATAGAAGAGGAACCTGGTTCCTTGACTAGAAAGCGCTCACAGAAGCATGGTCTCCCCAATCCTAAAAGGGGATCTTCTGTGTCTGCTGAAAGTCTGAACAAGTTTGATGATGCTGTCGCTAGTGAAAATGTGGTGAAAGAATCTGGTGATAAGTTTGTAGAAGAGTCTGCTGCCAGGGTGATGGAAGAATTGGGTGAAAAGTCTGTGAAGTCTGATGAAAAAGAAAAGAATGTTTGCAAGTCTGCTAAGAGAAAAGCTGATACAGATGAGGAACCTGGTTCCTCAAAGAAGGCCAGAGTGGGTAATCCAAGGAGTGCTGGGAAAGAGAGGTTAAGAAGTCAAAAGGTGCTATGGGGCCGCACATTTGCCCATGATATCTTGGAGGAGGCTGGTATGAGACAACTAGTTGAGATCTGTGAGTTCTAACAGTGGATACATTTGTTCACAAGTAATGCTTCAAAGGTGTATGAGTAGGAAGTTCAAAGTTTCTATACCGACCTCTTCAAAGTTGAGGATGATCACATCTGCGTGCTGGTGAATGGAGTTAACATGGTAATGGACTCTGCTTTGTTGAGATCTATTCTAGGTGTGCCTGCTGAAGGGCTGTCTAGTGTTCAGGGATCTTGTTCTCAAAGTTTCAGAAATGCTACCCTGAAGAACAGAGCAATTCAGCAAGGGGAACGGGTACAGAAGAAGGCCCTCCTTCCAGTGTTCCAACTGTTATTTGAGATGGTGAAAAAGGTCTTTCTCCCTCGTGCTGAGAGAAGATCTATCACTTCTCGTGCAGACCTGTTCCTCATGGAAGCACTGGACAACTTCACTACCATCAACCTGCCTGGGATCATGATAGAGCACATGCAGAAAATGACAGATTTTAAAGATGGTAACCATGGGCTGCCTTATGGGTTCCTTCTCACCAAGGTCTTTGAGTACTTTAAGGTTCCTATGGGACAAGCTAAAGTGGGCACTAAGAAGCAAACTTTCTCCAAGTCCACTCTGGAAGAATGTGAGTGCATTGATAGGGCTGGAGGAGTTGGAAGCACTTCTACCATTTCTCAGTTAATCAACGCTCAGAACAGTGCTACTGTTGAGATAAGGCAGTTAAAAGCAAGGAATGCTATTCTTGAGAGTCAGTTGAGTCAGCTTCAGGAGGTACCTGGTTCCAGTATCTCTCAAACTGAAGAGGTTGCCCGTCTGACCAAGGAGAATGCTAAGCTCAAGAAACAGGCGGAGGACCTGAAAGAGAAATTTTTCAATGAGAAAATGTCGGTGAGTGCTCGAATGGATCTCGTCCTCCAAACCCTTGCCTCTGCCTCTAAGACCTCTCCTTCCAGTGCTCCCTAAACAGTGTCCCCTCAGTGTCAAGTCTTAAGTATTAGTTTCCCTATGATTAGTTTTTTTTATGATGTTTGTGGTATTTGTTTTTATTGTTCTGAATTGTGGATGGTTGTCAGTAACATTGACTCTGCTCCTTGTTTTCAAATCCAAATTGTTTAATGGACGCTTTTCCATTTTTGTTGTGTATGTCTTGCTCTTTATGCTCTATTTTTAGTCATGTTGTGTGTACATAAGTGGCATGAGTTAACTCAAGCTAGACTTTTGTCTGCTATAAGGCTATTACTAATCTTTTTATGATGTCAAAAGGCGGAAAAATAATTCAGGGGGAACAGGATGGGAAATAGATTAAGGGGGAATTCAGGAAATGCTGGTTCTTATGGGGAACTTGAATTATAAGTTTGTCATCATCAAAAAGGGAGAAATTGATAGGCTATATGTATATCCCTGTTATGTTTTGATGATCTAACAAACTTACTGTCAAGAACCAGATAAGGAACCTGTTACATATTCTTAAGACCTTAAGATCAAAAGGTTCCAACTTGGGATATGGTTCAATTCTTCAGAGTCAAAGAAACAACAGAGGGAACAGATAGCTACCGTTTCCCGAGGAAACTACACAATTCAACTGCCCCAGCTGTAAAGCTGCTGCCTGTACATGCTACAGTGCAAAAACAGTACAACAATCAACTTTATGGGGAGTGTCTTTTACCTACCTTGCTTACATCATACTAGTGATGTCACAAATGCATTATTAACATCAAGGAAGGTAAAACAAATTACTTGTTCACTTAGAGAATTCATTAAAGCTATCACACGGGCATTGATCATCAAGCAATGAATTCTCAAGTGCATCAAGAACAAAGAACAACACTACTACAGACTAGTTCCCCACAACAAGTCATTGTATGTCCTTAGTTGAGTTATAACTTTATAATAGTTCTTCAATTGTAATTCCCACTTAGCTTGTTTAGAAGTATTCTGTAGGAAACCCTTTGTAAACCTTAAACCTTTGTGTTTGAGTCTTGGCTAGAGTTAGTCGAGTTGTAAAGTCTTTGTAATAGAGTTATTACAAAGTGGCTTGTAATAGAATATTACAAGTTAGTGAGGGATTAAGAGGTTAGTTCCTAGGTTGCAGAGGTTGTAATCTAAAAGTTGCTCAGTAGTGAAGTTGAAATCCTACAAGGGTAGGTCGTAGTTTTTAATCCCGTTGAGCTGAGAATTTTCCACGTAAAAATCCTCTTATCATTTACTTACTGTAGTATGTGTGTGTGTTCTAGTGGAACTGATAGAGAACTTGGTTCTCTATAGATTTTGGTGGAAAGTAACTCAAGAATTCCATCAAAACCTTAGCAGATACATAAGTTGTTTCCACGTTGGACTACTGAACGACAGGTTCAAGCATCGCATCCTTCATTTGCATGTAAATCTTTCTTTCATCCGGGAGTTTCAAGAAAAGGTCAGTAACGATTATTTATAGTATGAGAAATAGATGAGAAGTCGAAGATTCTAACAAAGAATAGGCTTATCTGCACCAAATTTGTGAAAGAATTGAAAGGGGCCTAAAGTTGGAAACTATCATTGTATATGTAATAGTAACACACCAAACGAAAATAGAGATGCACATTTCCATGACCTTGCCTTGAGGTATGCATTCAGATACACTTTTTATCATGCACGAAGTTAAAATGGTTAAATGGAAGGCCATCTTTGGAAATAACTAGAACAATTTACAATTGATAAAGCTAATCACTGTGATTCAGAAGCAACATAAACTCGCTCTGGATAGATCAAACGCCAGACAGCCTAAGGGAAAATGTTAGAACACTAGGTATAAATGTTTTGCTAGAAGCTATGCAAGCATATGAGAATTTGTTTGCCAAACTGAAGAAAAAAAACATTTAAAAGTGACGATAAAACAAGAAAACCAAGTCTGACTTTGTTAGCTTTTCCAATGCATCTGAAGAACCACCTACTGTCCTGCAATCAAAAAACTTGGGAATTTCAGTTTGTCAGAGGAAAAACAAACAGTTATGGAAAAATGGTTTTTGAAAAGAAAACAAGCGGAGAAGGGAGAGTATAGGATCAAAGAAGTGAACTAGAAAGAAAAATGCAACAAAAAGGTTGTCAATAACAAAATTTCAGCGGAAAAATCATCAAATGCTTTATCCTTTAGTCAAATACATATGCAACCATATAAACGACTGTAAGAAAAAGACAGTACTTGCCCTTCAAAAAATAGTTTCCTCTTCTCTTGTAACTCTAAGATCGTTTCTTCAATTGTATCCTCAATTACAAATCTCACAATCCTGCAAAATTGGAAGACAACAATCAACTCCATTTAATGGCATCCAGAGTAGATGTAATGCAAAACACACCAGACTGGTTTATGTTGCCCTATTCGATGGATTCTATCTTGGGCTTGCTGCTCCACTGCAGGATTCCACCAAGGATCCATCAAGAAAACCTAGCATAGATCAAGAGATGAGCCACCTAACATGACATGTATCATCTTCTTGTTCAACAGATAATATGAACAGTAATAGGAATGCAACACTAGATATGCACAAGCCTTTTAGAATTTGGAATGGTTACCAGAGACGGCGTACACAAAGTACGAAAGTAGACCCCTTACATGTGATGCAACTATAAGATCGAGGGTAACACCTCCATCTTTCAAGCTTATAAGAAGTATCCTGCATTCTGGATCCTTAGTAAATGTAGTAACTATAGCATGTCTTTCAGCCATTGACATGGATCCAACTAATGGAACACAATTGATGCCCGACTACAAATACATACAAGACAAGCATTTTTTTGTTACAGATAGAAAAAAAGGAGCTAGGGGAAAGTAGGAAGGGAGAAAAGTATCTTTATATCTTACCTTCTGAAGAGAATAGTGTATCAAGTCCAAAAACGATGTGAACTCGCTAAAAACTATTCCTTTTACAGAATCGTCTCTTTCAACCATGAACCTAATTTCTTCCCTCTACATTCAATAAAAGTAGAAATGAACATCAAACTTGTATTGTACAGACCCCCTCAGTTTGCGAAGAAGAAAAGCAAACTAAGGAGCATATGATGATAAAGTATAAGGTAATTGCATACCAAAGCTTCTATTTTAGTGCTTGTCTGGAATTCATCGAGCTGGATTTTGTTCAATATACTTGAGGACCTAAACCCTTTGACAGTAGGCTTAAAAATAAAAAAGCTGAAAATGTGGCACTTAGATAATGGTTCAGATCCAAAACTTTTAGATTCACTCGCCTCTTTTATGTGTAAAACAGGTGCACGCCATGTGTCAAAAGTGGTGTGTTTCAGCTATGTTGGCCCAAGTGAAGGTTAGTTTTGAAGATTGACAAAGGAAGCTCAGGCATGAACCAGGTCCATCCCTTGTGTACATAGACACAGGCAGATTCAAGCATGTGGGATGCACATGAAGGAGATAAGATTAACTTGGTATAATTGATATCTCCTAATCGAAAAGGTTGCATAATTGATAAGGAGAAGGACTTCTTACTCAAAGAGAACACTATCCAAGATAAGGGAGGAGTTAGAAGTTGAGATCAACGAGAACTCTTCCACCAAGGAAGAGTAGCATTAGAACTCTAGTTATTTCTTCATCTACTAACTCTATATATTGCAGGACGTTCTCATTATACAACGATGAACAAAAGCAGAAGTTAAACGTGAATTGAGATCAAAATAGCAAGGCATTTTGCATGTAATTCGTGTGTGATTCAAGTGTGCAAACCTGAAGCTACATAAACCAGATAGAAGAATCAGTTCCGAGTGTCTGTCTTTTATTCTAGTTCAATTGTAGTAGGTGTTTTCATATTGTACCTTTCAGCTTTTTCTAGAGACAATTGTAATAGGTACTCAGAGTATTCAAGTTAGAGCTAACTTGAAGTTATCGCAGCAGTTAGAGGCTGGTTGCCATAACGGGGTTAGAGTTAATCCTAGGTTTACAAAAGTATTTTGTAAATACAGTTTTTGGCTTAGTGATTTAGTGAAGAGTTTGGAAAAATCCTAGTGAGAAGTAGGTCGTGGTTTTTTCACCTTTTGAGCTAGGTGTTTTCCACGTAAAATACTTGTGTTCTTTACTTTTCGCATTTACTATTTCAGCAATAGTAGGTTAAGGAACACTTAGAAGAACCATGTCCTTCCATAATCAGTTGGACACCACACATATTACCCCCCCCCCCCCGCCATGTGGTATTGAAGTTAAAACATCAATTGGTATCAGAGCAGGTTATCCTTGAAGAGGCTAACACCTTAGGAAAAGATCAAGATGAGTGCACCACCTGGAAACTGGGAAGAGCAATCCACTTCTAGGCCACCACTCTTCAACGACTAGTATTACTCTTGGTGGAAAAACAGGATGAGAGATCACATCATAGGAGAAGACTATGAACTATGGGACATTGTCACAGATGGCCAACTGGCTACCATGAAGATAAATGCTGAAGGAGAAGAGGTGGCAAAGACAAGAGCTGACTGCACTGCTGACGACTTGAGAAAATGGGAGAAGAATGCTAAAGCCAAGAAATGGCTTGTTTGTGGACTCGGTCCAGATTAGTACAGTATAATCTAAAGTTGTACCACTGCTAAGGAAATCTGGGACACTTTGCAAGTGGCCCATGAAGGAACACCTCAAGTGAAGAGGTCAAGAGGAACACTACTATATTCTCAATATGAGAATTTCACCATGAAGGAAGGGAAAACCATTCAAGAGATGTATACAAGGTTCACCACACTGACAAATGAACTTAAGTCTCTTGGAAGGATTATTTCTGAAGAAGACAGAGTTGAGAAGATTTTGACAAGGGTTCTGCCAGTTACTTGGGAGAGCAAAATCACTGCCATTCAGGAATCAAAGAACATTGCCACTCTTAATTTGGATGAGCTAATTGGAAATCTCACTGCTTATGAACTTAGAAGGCGAACCATGAATATGGACGTACCCAAGTAGGAAAGGAGCCTGGTACTCAAAATCACTGAAGGTTCTGATCTAGAAGATGATGAAATTGCTATGATCACAAAGGACTTCATGAAGTACCTAAAGAGAGGAAATGGTCCTTCAAGAAGTAGAAGCTACAACAAACCAAAAGCTCCTGAAAGGCAAACTAATGAGGGATGCTACAAGTGTGGTAAGACTGATCATCACATCAAGAACTGCCCTCAATGGGAAATTGAATGGAAGAAGGAAAGAGCTGAATGAAGAAACAGGAAGAAGGAACAAGTTCAACCCAAGAAGAACAAAGGATCAACAAAGGCTATGGTTGCTGCTTGGAGAGAAAGCGCAGATGATGAAGATGGAGATGAACAAGCACTTATGGCCATTGGAGAATCTGATGAGGAATCTGAGGTAAGTGTAATTCATCTCAAAGACAAGATTAAATTTTTGTCTAAAGAAAGGCTATCTGAATTACTTCTAGATTTCATTCATGAATCTGAGGATGTAAATAATGAAAACGAACAACTGTCTAAGGAATGTGTGATTTTGAAAGCAAAGTGTAAGAACCTGAAACTTAGGGTTAGTGAGACTATAAGTGAAAATACTGCATTAAAGAACCAGGTTCATGAATTTGAATCAAATGTCCTAGAACTTAGATCTAAAAACCTAAAACTGAAATTAGGAACAAGTAAGAAGACAGCTGATTGAACACAACTCACTCTAGAAGAAAATGTAGGTAAACTAAAAGATGAGTTGTATAAGAAGGATGAGCAGGTTAGAATTTTGAAAGAGGATCTAGGCAAAGTCAAGCATGAACTAGAAAGAACATGTAAATGGAACAGGTCCTCCGATGCACTTTCATGGCTACAGGAATATCATAGTAGCAATAGAAGAAGACTTGGCTTTGGGAATATGCCACCTAAATGGGATCCCAAAAGCAAGTACCTTACACTTTCTGAGAACAAGATTTGTACTCACTATGGTAAAACAGGTCACTATAAAAGTGAATGCAATGCAAAAGAAAAGGAAAGCCAAAAGAACAAAGAATTTGCTCAATGGAAGAATAGGCTACCAAGTTGGGCTAAAAAGAATATAATTCATTCTTTTGCCTACAGAAAGGGACCCAAACTAGTTTGGGTTCCTAAGTCTAACCCCTGATTTCCTTTTGCAGGTCCAAGTGAAGAGGAGCAACCAAATATGGTACATGGATAGTGGTTGCTCAAAGAATATGACAGGAAGCAAGAACCAGTTCCTTTCACTTGAGGACCTCAAAGGAGGTAATGTCTCCTTTGGAAATGGGAAGAAAGGTGAGATCATTAGGGTTGGAAAGGTAGGTAAGACTCATTCTCAATCTATTGAGAATGTCTACTTGATAGATGGCCTAAATACAGTCTAATCAGTGTATCACAACTGTGTGATAGAGGTAACTTGGTAGAATTCACCTCTACCAAATGCTTTGTGATTAATCTTACCACTGACAAGATTGTTTTGCAGGGAAAAAGAGTGATATATATATATATATATATATATATATATATATATATATATATATATATATATATATATATATATATATATATATATTATAGATCTATCCACACTTTCAGAAAATGAACTCACTTGCTTAAGTGTGTTGGACAATGATTCCCTCCTTTGGCACAAGAGACTTGGACATGCAAGTCTGAGTCAACTCAACAAATTAGTCTCTAAGGACCTGGTGTTAGGGTTGCCTAACATCAAGTTCAAGGAAGACAAAGTGTGTGAGGCTTGTTCAAGGGGAAAGCAGGTAAGATCCTCTTTTAAATGCATAAAAGTGGTAAGCACCACCAGGATGATGGAACTGATCCATATGGATCTCTGTGGTCCAATGAGAACATTAAGAAGAGGTGGTAAAAGATATGTAATGGTTCTTGTTGATGATTACTCTAGGTTTACTTGGACATTATTTTTAACATCTAAAGATGAAGCATTTGACATGTTCACTTATTTTGTTAGAAAAACTCAGAAACAACTAGGTAATCAATTTGCATCAATTAGGTCTGATCATGGCACTGAATTTGAGTATGCTAAATTTGCTGAATTTTGTGATGAGCATGGCATAGATCATAATTTCTCTGCTCCTAGGACTCCACAACAAAATGGAGTAGTTGAAAGAAAGAAGAGGACACTTGAAGATATGGCTAGGACTATGCTTCTTTCTAGTAAACCGCCCCATAGCTTCTGGGCAGAAGCTGTAAATACTGTATGCTACATCATAAATAGGTGCATGACTAGACCTATTGTAGAGAAGACTCCCTATGAGTTACTTAAAGGGAGAAAACCAAATACATCCCATCGTAGGGCATATGGATGCAAGTGCTTTGTGCATAACAATGGTAAAGACTCCCTAGGCAAGTTTGATACCAGAAGTGATGAGGGAGTATTCTTGGGATATTCTTCTCATAGCAAAGCTTACAAGGTCTATAACAAAAGAACTATGTGTGTTGAAGAAAGTGTTCATATGATTTTTGATGAAACTAATATTTTTTCTGAGAGACAGGAACATGATGATGAGGCAGTTGGGCTGGTAAGAAACTTAAATGAAACCACAGCCCAGACTGAAGCTGCACTGGAAGAAGGAACAGGTGATGGAACAGGTTCTTCCACCCAGAGCAACATGACAGGGGGAAGAGAACAAAGAGGAAATGATCCCCAAACCTCAATGGAACCTGTCCATGAACATGTTCCACAACAACAAAACACTGAAGGAACATCAAGGGGAAACCAGTTGGTTGTAAAATCTTAGAAGTATCACAGTTCTTATCCCATTAAGAACATAATTACTGATCCAACCTCTGGAATCAAAACCAGATCTTCATTAAAGAATCTTTGTGCTTTTGATGCTTTCTTATCTCTTATTAAACCTAAAAATGTTGCCTAGGCTTTGCAGGATGCAGACTGGGTAAATGCAATGCAAGTTGAACTCAACCAATTTGAAAGGAGTCAAGTTTGGCATATGGTATCAAGGCCTAAGGACAGATCAGTAATTAGCACAAAATGGGTCTTCAGAAACAAACTTGATGAAGATGGAACAGTTACAAGGAACAAGGCAAGATTGATGGTTCAAGGATATAGCCAAGAGGAGGGCATAGACTATGATGAAACTTTTTCTCCAGTTGCAAGGTTGGAAGCAATAAGACTCCTCATAGCCTTTGCTGCTTACATGGAATTCACCCTTCACCAGATGGATGTCAAGAGTGCATTCCTCAATGGCTATCTAAAGGAAGAAGTGTTTGTCAAGCAACCTCTGGGGTTTGAAAGCAAGGAGAGTCCTGATCATGTGTACAAACTTGACAAAGCACTTTATGGGCTCAAGAGGATCCAAGAGCATGGTATGAACGATTATCAAAGTTTTTGCTTGAGCATGACTACAAGAGAGGTAAAATTGACAATACCTTATTCTTAAAAGAAAAAGGTAAAGATCTCTTGGTAGTTCAGATATATGTTGATGATATAATCTTTGAAGCAACTATTGATAAGTTAAGTAAATAATTTGCTAAACTAATGGGGAGTGAATTTGAAATGAGCATGATGGGTTAGCTTAATTTCTTTTTAGGCTTACAAATTAAATAAAATTTAAATGGAACTATGATCCATCAGCAGAAGTATGTAAAAGCGTTGCTTAAAAGGTTTAAAATGGAAGATTCCAAAGAAATTGACACTCCTATTGCAACAGCTACAAAGTTGGATATAGATGAGCCTGGCTCATCTGTTGATCAGAAGTTGTATAGGGGAATGATTGGCTCATTGTTGTATCTCACTGCTAGTAGACCTGACATTGTTTTCAGTGTAGCCATTTGTGCAAGATTTCAAGCAAATCCAAAGGAGTCTCACTTGACTGCTGTCAAGAGAATTTTGAGATATCTAAAAAGCACCACTGATCTTTGTCTATGGAATCCAAAAGGTAGTAATTTCAATCTAGTGGGATATGCTGATGCTGATTATGTAGGTTTTCTTGTGGATAGAAAGAGCACCTCAGGTATGGCACACTTTCTTGGCTCATGTCTTGTGTCTTGGGCTACCAAAAAGCAAAATTCAGTGTCCTTATCTGCTGCTGAAGCTGAGTATGTTGTTGCTGCTTCATATTGTGCTCAATTGTTGTGGATCAAATAACAATTAATGGACTTTAGAATTGATGTTGGTTATATCCCCATTTTTTGTGATAACACTAGTGCTATTAGTATGACCAAGAACCCGGTTTATCACAAGAGAACTAAGCACATAGATGTTAGGCATCACTCTTTTAGGGATAACTATGAAAAGGGTTTGATAACTGTGGAATTTTGTACTACTGACAAGAAAATAGCTGACATCTTCACAAAAGCTCTAAGTAGAGATCACTTCGAAAGGAATAGGTTAGAATTAGGGATGATTAATATCACCTAAAAGGACCAGTTCAAAAATTCACAATGAAAAAAAAATTGGTTAGAAAATCTGTAAATTTTGTATATAATTAGATTAGATTTTGCTCAGTCTCATACTTTCAATAGTATACTCTTGTTCCATGTGCTAAAATGATTCATTAATCTCTAATGATATTTTTTCTATTTTGGAAAATTTAGACTTGCACAAGATAATTATCAGTGAAGAACTTGGTTCATCAAGATTACTCAGTATGTTTTCTACACTCTACATAATTTGAAATAATAATATTTGGATCATGAGCAGAGTCCTACTTAATTCCAAACTCTTTTGGACTTATCCGTTACAAGTGAACCAGTTCCGTTCAAAAGACTCCTAACCGAATTGAAGTACCTAGATTCTAGGGATACACTCCAAAGTCTTTTCAAAGCTGAAATTCAGTTTGATTAAACTTCTAAAAGTTTGAAAAGCTACTGTTACCCCATTAATTACTCCTCTTTAAATTGATCAGCATTATTGTTTTCTTTACTCCATCTTTTTCAGGCCGTCAAATACTCTCCATCTTCTCTCATCTTCCAAATACAATCCAATTCTCTTCTCGCCCATACCCAAGCACATAAATGGCTAACACTCCTGAAAATCCTTCATCCCCACCGAAGGAAATCACACCCACACCATCTATCACACCCTCAACTACACCTCTGTCTAAGAAAGGAAAAACTAAGATGCTTGCTTGCAAGACTGTAGCAGGGAGCGCATTATCCAAGAAATTAGATAAACAATTGAAGGATAGCCAGTTCCAAGAATCTTAGAAATCTGATGACTCATTTAAATCTGCTACTGAGGGGGAAGAAATAGTTTCTTCTGAAACTGAACATGTATCTTCTGGCCCTAAATCTACTTCTGAGATAATTTCTGAAGTTGATACAAATTTGAAAAATAGGTTTATGCTGGTAGGGTCTATAGCAGGTGTTAAAACTACAGAGTCTGGAGAAGTTGGTGGTAAAAATAAAAAGGGAAAATAAAAAAAGAGCAAGGGAGTTAGGAGTGCTGTAAGGGGAAAGGGTAAATGAGTGGTTGATTCTTCACACACTCATGTTAGTTTAACCAAAGATACAGGTGCAATGGTTGTTTGGGGAGAAATATCTGCTAGAGTAGAGTAGAGTGTAAAGAAAACAGGAGGAAGTGGGTCTGGCGAAGCTGCTGAAGGGCTGGTTCAACTTGGGAAAAATAGAGATAAATCTATTTCATCTGAACAGGAAACCCTCGCAGACCTACTGAGAAGAGTGATTGAGAGTTATAATCCAAAGAAGAAAGGAAGTTCAAAGGCTAAAACCCCTAGCACTGCTAGCGCTAACAAGAAAAGTAAGGCTGCCCCTTCTGTTACTATTGAAATTCCTCCCACAAGAGGAAGAGCCACAAGAAGTCAGCTAAAGCAGAATGAGGCAGAACTACAGAAAGCCTTAGGAGAAAGTAGAAGAAAAACAGTTGCTAAGGGAAAGAAGAAGGTGGATGAGCCTGTTGAGGCTATTGACATTGATGAGATGGACCTGGTCCTTCGAGATGAAGATGAGACTGAAGAAGTGGAGGTTCTGACTCCCAAAGCCAAGAAATCCAAGACTTCCACTAAGAAGTTTGTTTCAGAGTCAAATTTTGTTGAACCATCCACATTGGTAAAAAGAACAAGGTCTGCTGTGAAGTCAAAACAAGTGAAAAATGTTGAAGAAAAGGAATGGAGTGGAGAGGAAGAAAATTATTCTGACACTGAGAAAGACAATATGGCCAAGTTTGGCAAGAGGACAATTTTGAAGGGCAGACTCCTCAGGACTTGGAGGAGCAAGGAATGGTGTTGCTTTTGAGAAGTTAGAGTTGCAAGGCTGGAATGACATGGTCCTTCAGATGAATGACAAGTTGGTCAGGAATGAAATTGTTGAGTTTATGGCAAATGGTGAGGTGAAAGATGGAAAGGTTACCAGTATAGTGAAAGGAGTGCAAGTCTCCTTCGATGTGAAAGAGTTGAGAGAAATTCTGGGTGTACCTGCTGAGGGGTACAATGACTATACAAAGCTTAAGTGGCCAAGCCTAGAAAAGCTTCCTACTGCCCTTTACCATTACCAGAAAATTTAGTGACAATGAGGAGGAAGTTGAGCCCAAGACTGTGTACAAGAGTGAGATGAAGCCACCCCACAAGGTGTTATTCGAATTTGTCAACAAATGTGTTCTGCCAAGGCAGGAAAGGAGGCACATTGCAAACTTCATGGACTTGGTCCATATGGAGTGTTTAGACAGTGGGAGACAGATTAATTCGCCTGGATTTATAATCCAACTTCTTGATAGGGTTCTAAATGGCACCAAGACTCATGCCATTCCCTATGGCTTCATTCTCATAGTTATGCTTGCACATTTCAAGGTACTTATGAAGAAGTGGGAGTTTGGTACAAGTAGGGATCATTTTGGGGAAAATACTCTGATTGCTTGTGACTATGAAGTCCATGCCACTCCTAAAAAACCTAGTTCATCCAAGAATGTACTAGTGAATAGCAAGGTGCGAGCCTTGATGCAAGAAAGTGGGGCTAAGCATGCTGAATTTAGAGGCTGAAGAAGAGGTTGGCAGAGGTGGAGACTGAGAGAGATGATCTCAGAATTGAGCTGGCAAGAAAAAAGGAGAAGAATGATGGCATTCTTCAAGATGTGCTGAAACTCCTCAAAGCAAAAAACCAAGCACCTAGTTCTTCCCAGCCTTAAGCCTCCTAGCCTAGTGTAGATCAACCAGTGACCCAGTTCGGGATTTTTTGTTTCTTTTGCTCATGTTCCAGTGTTTTTATTTTTTCTTATGCTTTGTGGTAGAATCTTATCAATCATCAAAGAAATTCACTGTCTTTTGCTCTAACTGTTTGTTTATATTTCTTTGATGGTTAAAATTCGTAGCTTGATCTATGATTATAAACCCATGATTGCATTTGAAGTAGCCCCAGTGGTCATGAGTAAGTTTTAAAATCTAGTTATCTACTTATTTATGCAACTTTTCGATGATGCCAAAAGGGAAAAAAAGGTTGTGCTTTACACTTTGAACAGTTATATTTATAACCTAATGTACCCGGTCCTTGATAATAAGGAAAAATATTTCTAACATTGTGTTGATGTTGAGCTAAGTTGAAACAGGGCCTAAGCTTATAAAAAGCAAAGGGTTTGTCATCATCAAAAAGGGGGAATTTGTTGGCCCAAGTGAAGGTTAGTTTTGAAGATTGACAAAGGAAGCTAAAGCATGAACCATGTCCATCCCTTGTGTATATAGACACAGGTAGATTCAAGCATGTGGGATGCACATGAAGGAGATAAGCTTAACTTGGTATAATTGATATCTCCTAATCGAAAAGGTTGCATAATTGATAAGGAGAAGGACTCCTTACTCAAAGAGAACACTATCCAAGATAAGGGAGGAGTTAGATATTGAGATCAACGAGAACTCTTCCACCAAGGAAGAGTAGCATTAGAACTCTAGTTATTTCTTCATCTACTAACTCTATATATTGCAGGACGTTCTCATTCTACAGCGATGCACAAAAGCAGAAGTTAAACGTGAATTGAGAGCAAAATAGCAAGGCATTTTGCAAGCAATTCGTGTGTGATTCAAGTGTACAAACCTGAAGCTACATGAACCAGATAGAAGAATCAGTTCCAAGTGTCTGTTTTTTATTCTAGTTCAATTGTAGTAGGTGTTTTCATATTGTACCTTTCAGCTTTTTCTAGAGACAATTGTAATAGGTACTCAGAGTATTCAAGTTAGAGCTAACTTGAAGTTATCGCAGCAGTTAGAGGCTGGTTGCCACAACGGGGTTAGAGTTAATCCTAGGTTTACAAAAATATTTTGTAAATACAGTTTTTGGCTTAGTGATTTAGTGGAGAGTTTGAAAAAATCCTAGTGAGAAGTAGGTCTTGGTTTTTTCATCTTTTGAGCCAGGTATTTTCAACGTAAAATACTTGTATTCTTTACTTTTCGCATTTACTATTTCAACAATAGTAGGTTAAGGAACACTTAGAAGAACCAGGTCCTTTCATAATCAGTTTAAGCGAAAAATTGGACACCACACAAATAAACCCCCCCTCCCCCCCCTGTGTGGTATTGAAGTTAAAACATCAAGCTACACTTTAAAAAGGTTGAGTGTGTAAGGTAATTTTCGTTAGCAAAAATTGTGTAACAGGGATTTGGTCCATAGTTTAGGGGTAACTTATGTATTTAAATTAGATACTACCATCATTTGACCTTGAAAGTCAATTAAGTTGTGACAAAGGTGATGAACTAATAGTGACGGTTCCTCTTTTTCATTAGAACCAGCTACTAAACTACTACAACTACTGAAATAGGAAAAACATGTATACTTTAATCGTGAATATCTCTTGGAGGTACGTGTAAGAGTAATATCTACGAGATATACATGGCCTCAAAAATCAATTTTAATAATTAAAGAATGAAAATTTTCACAAGAGATAAGCTGGAATTGATCTTGAGTAGTCTTCTTCATTTGATATATATATATATATAGTGATGGTCGTAGTTGATTTTAGTTTTCTCCAGTGGGAGTGACAATAGTTGAACGTCTCTTGAAATGGGTAGGTGCAGGCTTTAACCAACTTCGCCCTCCGATCATATTCTTGGTCAGAAATGGTGCAGCTTCCTCGCTCGATAAGCTACGTGACCAGCCCACCCTCTTTGATCTATTAGCCCCTGCTCCTTAACACTTGTATTCACCATAGTATGCAGTGCTGCCACAAAGCAAAATAGACCATAGAAATTTGATAAGGGTATGAATACTTCTAAAGTATAACGGATGGTAAAATTAAGAGCGACAAATTTGAACCTTTTATTCAATGTGACTAAGTTTCTATGAATGTTACCTTTGCTTGCTAGAATCTCCCGTCATTCCATCCCTCAGGCTGTATGATAGAGGACAGAAATGTGTAAGAAGGACATTGGTCAAACACATGTATGTCGTAACAAGTCAAATTGCATATTTCAATTGTTTAAACTGTTACTTTCTCCTAAGCATATCATTTCGAGAGGCAAGATGACATGAAGTAAAAGAAAAGTCAACGTTTGTATTTGAGCTCATGTAATAGAGGACCAAATATTGCATAATACTTTGGTCAAGCATTAGAAGGACAAGAAAACTGAAAGCAGTCACTTCAAAAAAGACTAACACAAAAGATTTAGCTTTGACATGAGAACAATTTAGGCAAACAACCATGTTTAATAAACTTTAGCAGTCATTTGATAAGCTGGACTGCACATCAAATAAGCCTTCCATAGTCCAATATTTCCACCGATTTTTCATATTTTCTCCATACCATATTAATTGATGTGGTCTCATTATTCCCTTGGCCAAACTCTTGATAAATCCCTTGATCAAACTGTGGTAACTATCCGTTATTATCTTCCAAATACCTAACCATCCATGTTATGAATCCAAGACTTTAATAAAACAAAAATAATGTCATACTATAGTGATGAAATTATAAGGGGAAAATATTTGTATAAAAACTACAGCAGAAAATGGGATGTGAAATAGAAGATGAAAATATAAGAAGCTGTTGAACATTATATTTCTATGCACACATAAGAAATGTATTGACGTTCAACCAAAGGACTATGGCGAAGAGGCAGATAATGAATCTCTAATGCTCATTCATATAATAACTCTTATCAGGCCCCGTTTGAAAGTTTAATTCTGTTATTAACTCTGTATTACTGTAATAAACAATAAAAATCATTAAACTTTCCCAGAAAGTTAGTAGAACCAGTTACACGAAATAAATTCTGGAAAAATAATATTGGAATAAATCGAGTCCACTGAATGCACAGTGTGTCCTTAAGGAAATTATTCCCCTCAAGTACCCGAGGTGTTGGAATATTATCCTCCCAGGATAGAACGATTTAACTGTTAGTCCCGCCAATATTGTTGTATTTGTAAATAATAATTCTGGAAAATATAAGTTATCGTAATGAAACGGTAATTAATTCAAGCCCACTGAATTCACAGTGATTCCTTAAGGAATTTAATCCCCTCCTAGTACCCAAGGTTATGGATTATTTCCTCCCAGGATAGAACGAATCACACACTGGTGTAGCGGTATTTCAAACCCCAGTGTTTCAGCGAACACAAAGTTCGGTAGCAAATCACACTTACAGTTGCTTTGTTTGAAGTTAAAACAATGCAGAACAAAGGAGTAGAAACTCAGAAAATCATATGGAAATACTGAGAAGGAAGGAGTGCAATGTATAGCCAAATCTGTTGAGCGTTTTCAGTTTTGTGTCTTGTGTATTGTGTGTGTCTTTCTTCAACAGCTGCTGTACATATATATAGCAGCCAGTGTTGAAGAAGAACGACCGTACACCCTCCATGATGGAGCATGCATTAGCTTGTTTGTGGAGTAAGCACTTGGCCATGGTGGGAAGAGCATTAGGCGGCTTGTTGTCGCAGCTGGTGGTCAGTACACGGATTGGAACATATCCGTTACAAATGCGGATAATCTTACGTTAATATTTACTATTAACAAATAAAATTAGCTTGTTTGTGGAGCAAGCACTTGGCCATGGTGGGAAGAGCATTAGGCGGCTTGTTGTCGCAGCTGGTGGTCAGTACACGGATTGGAACATATCCGTTACAAATGCGGATAATCTTACGTTAATATTTACTATTAGCAAATAAATTTGGTCCAAAAAATTAATCAATCAATCGATCATTTGACCAAATCCGAATCCGTAGCCGTAGCCGAGCCGAGCGAGCGACGACGACGACGGCGCGAGGCTTGCTTTCTTCTTAACTCTTTAAGAGCTACAGGAAGAGCAATTATATATATACCCACAAAAAATCTTTTCCTCTTCCAATGTGGGACAATGTCTCATTGTCAAGAGGGGGAAACTTAAAATTTTACTCAAAAATTTCATTTTCCCTCCATTTTCCATTCACCCTCATTTTAAGACTATTTCATCTTAAAAACAAAACCTCAACAATCCCCCACATGAATGGGGAATGGCTATATCACGGAAGTATGCATGGAAAAACTGTGTGATTTGCAAGCAAGGATTAATCGCATCTGGATAAGTAGGTTTCCCTTTGAACTTTCCGTAGTAAACTTATGTCGGATATACTCGGCCAATCGGTAGATTTGATATCTTTGAACCGTCGATCTTTGGTGTATACCTAGACAACCATAAGTTACACAATCAACCCTTAACCGTCTTTGGTTCTCATTGTTGTGTTCGTTTCAGCCATGAACACCGCCTGGTTTCATAAGTGCGTAGAGAACTGGCCTTACAAAGTTCTCCTTGAAGCGGCTAACACTTCACACTTACATAGGTAATTCCTAAACGTGTCATCCTGTAGATACACTATTTGATATACCCCGTATCAAATTTAGAAATTATTAAAAAGCCTTAATGCTTTATCCTTGGTACTGAACATTGTCTCATCACGAGAACGGACTAAAATTTTATTTGACAATGTTGAACCGTCATTAATGACTTTGTTTGATCTCCTTGAACCTAGATCTTGGGATCTCCAGTCTTCTAGGTAGAGTTACCGCCACAATGACTTGTTCTCGGCCATAGCCCCATTCCCCTTGATGATTTCTCAACTACCTCTCTAGTTAGTCCTTTTGTAAGTGGATCCGACACATTATCACTTGACTTTACATAGTCAATCGTGATAATTCCTCTAGAGAGTAATTGCCTAACGGTTTTATCTCTTCGTCGTATATGACGAGATTTACCGTTATACATAACGCTCCCAGCCCTTCCAATTACCGCTTGACTATCACAATGTATGCATATTGGTGCCAACGGTTTGGGCCAAAATGGAATGTCTTCCAAGAAATTCCGGAGCCATTCAGCTTCTTCACCGGCTTTATCTAAGGCTATGAATTCAACCTCCATTGTAGAGCGGGCAATACATGTTTGTTTGGACGACTTCCAAGATACCGCTCCTCCACCAATAGTGAATACATATCCACTCGTGGACTTAGAATCAGTTGAACCGATGATCCAATTTCAATCACAGTATCCCTCAATCACCGCAGGGAATTTACGGTAGTGCAAGTCAAAGTTCTGTGTATGTTCTATATATCCCAAAACTCGTTTCATTTCCATCCAATGAGATTGGCCTGGATTGCTCGTATATCGACTCAGTTTACTTATAGCACAAGCTATATCTGGTCGTGTACAATTCATGATATACATTAAGCATCCCAACACACGAGCATAATCCAATTGTGATATGCTTTGGCCTTTATTCTTTGCTAATGCAAGATTCACGTCAATTGGAGTCTTTGCAACTTTAAAGCCCAAGTGCTTGAATTTTTCAAGTACTGTCTTAATATAATGAGATTGTGACAATGCCAGACCTTGAAGAGTCTTATGGATCTTAATTCCCAGAATTAAATTAGCAACTCCCAAGTCTTTCATATCAAACTTGCTATTGAGCATACGCTTAGTAGCATTTATGTTGGCAATGTCATTACTCATTATCAGCATATCATCCACATATAGGCAAACAATGACTATGTGATTTGGAACATTTTTAATGTACACATATTTATCACATTCATTTATCTTAAAACTATTTGACAACATTGTTTGGTCAAATTTTGCATGCCATTGTTTGGGTGCTTGTTTTAGTCCGTAAAGAGACTTAACAAGTCTACATACCTTCTTTTCTTTACCTGGAACTACAAACCCTTCAGGTTGTTCCATGTAAATTTCTTCCTCCAACTCTCCATTTAAGAAGGTCGTCTTAACATCCATTTGATGAATTTCAAGACCATACACTGTAGCTAATGCTACTAACATCCGTATGGACGTAATTCTTGTAACTGGAGAGTATGTATCAAAGTAGTCTAGACCTTCTCGTTGTCTATACCCTTTGACTACGAGTCTTGCCTTGAATTTATCAATAGTGCCATCATCTTTGATTTTTCTCTTAAAAATCTATTTAGAACCCAAAGGTTTATTTCCAGGAGGAAGATCAACCAATTCCCATGTATGGTTGTTTAATATGGATTCTATTTCACTATTGACTGCCTCTTTCCAAAATAATGATTCCGAAGAAGTCATAGCTTCTTTAAATGTTTGAGGCTCATTTTCCAACAAGAAAGTCACAAAATCTGGTCCAAATGAAGTAGACGTTCTTTGACGTTTACTACGTCTTGGATCCTCCTGATTACATATACTTTCTTTTGTTTCTTCCCGAGGTCGTTTAGATCCTTCACCAAACGACTCACATTCCTTTTTATACGGATATATATTTTCAAAGAACTCAGCATTATCTGATTCTATAACCGTATTATTATGAATGTCGGGATTTTCTGATTTATGAACCAGAAATCGATATGCTTTACTATTTGTCGCATATCCTATGAAAACACAAACAACGGTTTTTGGTCCTATCTTTACCCTTTTGGGTTTAGGAACTTGCACTTTTGCCAAACACCCCCACACTTTAAAATAATTCAACTTGGGCTTCCTTCCTTTCCATTTTTCATATGGAATGGATTGTGTTTTGCTATGGGGCACTCGATTTAATATTCGATTAGCCGTAAGAATGGCTTCCTCCCACAAGTTCTGTGGCAAACCAGAACTTATCAACAACGCATTCATCATCTCCTTTAATGTGCGATTCTTTCTTTCCGCAATCCCATTAGATTGGGGCGTGTAAGGAGCTGTTGTTTGATGAATAATTCCATATTCTAAACATATTTCTTCAAAAGGAGATTCATATTCACCACCCCTATCACTTCTTATCATTTTTACTTTCTTGTTAAGTTGCGTTTCAACTTCATTTTTGTATTGCCTGAATGCGTCTATTGCTTCATCTTTACTATTCAGTAAGTAAACATAGCAATATCGAGTACCATCGTCAATAAAAGTTATGAAATACTTCTTTCCACCGCGAGATGGTATTGACTTCATGTCACAAATATCTGTGTGAATTAAGTCTAAAGGATTTGAATTCCTTTCAACTAACTTATAAGGATGTTTAACATACTTAGATTCCACACATGTTTGGCATTTTGATTTTTCGCATTCAAACTTAGGCAGTACTTCCAAGTTAATCATTTTCCGCAAGGTTTTATAATTGACATGACCCAAACGTATATGCCATAAATCATTTGACTCAAGTAAGTAAGAGGAAGCTGAAATATTATTATTATTTTCCACAACCATTACATTCAGATTGAAAAGGCCCTCGGTGAGGTAACCTTTTCCTACAAATATTTCATTCTTACTTATGACAACCTTGTTGGACACAAAAACGCACTTAAAACCGTGCTTAACAAGAAGTCCAGTAGAGACTAAATTCTTTCTCATTTCGGGAACATGAAGGATATTGTTCAAAGTCATGACCTTGCCAGAAGTCATTTTCAAAAATATCTTCCCATATCCTTCAACTTTTGCTGTTGAAGCTTTTCCCATATAAACTGTCTCTTCGGGTCCAGCAGGAGCATAAGTAGCAAAAGCTTCTCTAACTGCACAAACATGGCGAGTGGCTCCTGAATCAAACCACCACAGTTTAGGATTTCCCACCAAGTTACATTCAGAAAGCATGGCACACAAGTTATTAACATCATCATGGTTTAATACCATGTTTGCTTGACCCCTTTTCTTGTCTTTCTTCGGAGCATGACACTCCGTAGATTTGTGTCCGGTTTTCCCATAGTTGTAGCAGTTTCCACTGAACCGCTTCTTGCTTGGGTTGTATTTCGGACTAGAAGCCTTCTTCCTCTTTTTGTTATCTTCAACAATATTTGCTCCCATTATTGTTGAATTTCCACGGCCTCTCCTTTCAGCAGCTTTATTGTCCTCTTCGATTCTTAACCGAACAATGAGATCTTCAAGGGACATTTTCTTTCGTTTGTGTTTCAAATAATTTTTGAAGTCCTTCCACAATGGAGGCAACTTCTCAATCATTGCTGCTACTTGGAATGCTTCATTGATGACAAGACCTTCAGCAAGTAGATCATGAATAATCACTTGCAATTCCTGGACTTGGGTAATAACAGACTTGCTATCTACCATTTTTAGTCCAAAAATTTTGCGGCAACAAATTTCTTCATCCCGGCATCTTCAGTTATATATTTCTTTTCAAGCGCATTCCACAATTCTTTTGACGTCTCCACGCCACTATATATATTATACAGATTATCATCCAGTCCGCTAAGAATATAATTCTTGCATAAAAAATCAGAATGCTTCCACGCTTCAATCACGACAAAGCGTTCATTCTCTGGAGTTTTATCTGGCAGAGTAGGAACATCTTCCTTGATGAACTTCTGTAGACATAACGTAGTTAAGTAGAAGAACATCTTCTGCTCCCAGCGCTTGAAATCAATCCCGGGTTTTTCTGCCGGTGCCAACGCCGGTGTTCGGTTTGTCGATGCATTGGCAGTCACCGTCGGAACAGCTTGGTTTTCGCTTTCAGTCGTCATTTTTTTCTGTAAAAGAATGACACAAACAAACGTTTAATAAACGTTTTCAAATTGGAGTAAAAATTACGTAGATTTTAATCTCCAACAAAATGCCACGAAGGCTTTACTCTCCAAAATGGGAGTACACAAAACCACAAAGGTTTTAGTTTGCAGAATAATAAGAATAACACAAATACAGAAATAAATAATTAAATTCCTTAAGCTTGTTAGTCCCGCCAATATTGCTGTATTTGTAAATAATAATTTTGGAAAATATAAGTTATCGTAATGAAACAGTAATTAATTCGAGCCCACTGAATTCATAGTGTTTCCTTAAGGGATTTAATCCCCTCCTAGTACCCAAGGTTATGTATTATTTCCTCCCAGGATAGAACGAATCACACACTGGTGTAGCGGTACTTCAAACCCCAGTGTTTCAGCGAACACAAAGTTCGGTAGCAAATCACACTTACAGTTGCTTTGTTTGAAGTTAAAACAATGCAGAACAAATGAGTAGAAACTCAGAAAATCGTATGGAAATGCTGAGAAGGAAGGAGTGCAATGTATAGCCAAATCTGTTGAGCGTTTTCAGTTTTGTGTCTTGTGTATTGTGTGTGGCTTTCTTCAACAGCTGCTGCACATATATATAGCAGCCAGTGTTGAAGAAGAACGACTGTCCACCCTTCATGGTGGAGCATGCATTAGCTTGTTTGTGGAGCAAGCACTTGGCCATGGTGGGAAGAGCATTAGGCGGCTTGTTGTCGCAGCTGGTGGTCAGTACACGGATTGGAACATATCCGTTACAAATGCAGATAATCTTACGTTAATATTTACTATTAACAAATAAATTTGGTCCAAAAAATTAATCAATCAATCATCTGACCAAATCCGAAGCCGAAGCCGAAGCCGTAGCCGAAGCCGAGCCGAGCGAGCGACGACGACGACGGCGCGAGGCTTGCTTTCTTCTTAACTCTTTAAGTGCTACAAGAAGAACAATTATATATATACCCACCAAAAATCTTTTCCTCTTCCAATATGGGACAATGTCTCATTGTCAAGAGGGGAAAACTTAAAATTTTACTCAAAAATTTCATTTTCCCTCCATTTCCCATTCACCCTCATTTTAAGACTATTTCATCTTAAAAACAAAACCTCAACAATAACTCACCAGCGTATTGGTACCAAAAACTCCGGTGAACTTCGAACCACTCAATGGTCGCAAAACACACTGGAAAATATTGTGCAGAAGAAGAAGATAATCAAAAAAGTTAGTTAGTAAAGATCCTGGGATTCAAGGCATATTTATAGACCATTTGGCACTGTTTCTGAAAAGTTTTGCAATCTTTCAGAAGCAGCCATAGCTGTTGGAACAAGAACATGTGAGAATATTTCTGTTGAAATATTGAGGGAAAAATAGAAAAACGGATTTAAAATAATTCGAAAAAGAAAACGGGCCGGACCGGACCGGGTCGCGGGTCATGAGTTATTCCGGATTGAATTTTTGTTAATTAATTAATTAATTAACGAAAAGATTAATCAATTGAAAGGAATTTTGTCTAAAAAGATTAATCAATCAATCGATCTTTGACCAAATCCGAATCCAAATCCAAATCCAACTCCAAATCCGAAATCGAAGCCGAGCCGAGCGAGTGACGATAACGACGGCGTGAGGCTTGCCTTCTTCTTAACTCTTTAAGAGCTAGAAGAAGAGCAATTATATATATACCCATCAAAAGTCTTTTCTTCCTCCAATATAGGACAATGTCCCTTTGCCAAGGAGAAAAATTCAAATATTTCATTTTCCCTCTATTTCCCATTCACCCTCTTTAAGCTACACCAAGCTTAAAATTAAGCTAAAACAAGCTTAAAAGCCCAACAATCCCCCACATGAATGGGATATGGCTAGAAAATTAAGGAATGCACGGGCGCGTGTGTATTTTACATGCAAGAATTAATTGCATCTGGATAAGTAGGTTTCCCTTTGAACTTTCCATAGTGAACTTATATCGGATATACTCGGTCAATCAGTAGATTTGATATCGTTGAACCGTCGAGTTTTATTGTATACCTAGACAACATAAGTCACACAATTAACCCTTAACTATCTATGGTTCTCACGGTTGTGTTCGTTGCAGCCATGAACACCGCCTGGTTTCATGAGTGCTTAGAGAATGGGCCTTTACTTTCATTCCCCTTGAAGCAGCTTACACTTCACACTCACATAGGTGATTTCTAAACGTGTAATCCTATAGACACACTATCTGTTCATATCCTACTAGACTTAGCAAATCATTAAAAAACTTTAAGCTTTATTGACTCATCAAAAAACCTTAATGCTTTACCTCGATTTCTGAACATTGTCTTCATCGCGAGAATGGGTTGAGTTATTTGACAATGTTGAACCGTCATTCATAACTTTGTTTGATCTCTTTGAACCTAGCTCTTGGGATCTCCAGTTTACTAGGTAGAGTTACCGCCATGATGACTTGTCCTAGGCCTTAACCCCATTCCCTTTGATGATCTTTCAACTGCCTCTCTAGATAGGACTTTTATAAGTGGATCTGACACGTTATCTCTTGACTTTATGTAGTCAATCGTGATAACACCACTAGAGAGTAGTTGTCTAACGGTATTGTTTCTCCATCGTATATGACGATATTTTTTGTTATACATAACGCTCCCTTCCATGCTTATTGTTGCTTGACTATTATAATTTATAAATATTGGTGCCAAAGGTTTGGGCCAAATAGGAATATCTTCCAAGAAATTCCGGGGCCATTCAGCTTCTTCACCGGCCTTATATAAAGCTATGAATTCAGATTCCATTGTAGAATGGGCGATGCACGTTTGTTTGGATGATTTCCAAAACACTGCTCCACCCCCAATTGTGAAAACATATCCACTAGTGGATTTAACTTCAGATGATCCGGTGATCCAATTTGCATCACTATATCCCTCGATCACGAGGGATATTTGTTATGATGCAAAGCATAATTTTGGATATGTTTCAGATACCCCAAATCTCGTTTCATTGCCATCCAATGTATTTGATTGGGATTACTTGTAAATAGACTCAGTTAACTAATAGCACATGTTATATCTGATCGCGTACAATTCATGATATACATCAAACTTCCCAATACTCTTGCATAGTCCAGTTGTGAGTCACTTTCACCTTCATTCTTTTGAAGTGCATAACTCACGTCAATTGGAGTCTTGGCAATTTTGAAATCCAAATATTTGAACTTGTCAAGTACTTTTTCAATGTAGTGACACTGTGATAATGCTAGACCTTGTGGAATCTTATGAATTCTGATTCCTAAGATCACATCAGCAACTCCTAAGTCTTTCATGTTGAATTTGCTAGCCAACATACGCTTAGTAGCATTTATATCTGTCATATTTTTGCTCATTATAAACATGTCATCAACATATAAACAAACAATGACTTAATGACTTGGAGTATTTTAATGTAAACACATTTGTCACACTCGTTAATTTTAAAGCCACTTGCCAATATTGTTCGGTCAAATTTAGCATGCCATTGTTTGGGTGCTTGTTTACGTCCATAAAGCGACTTAACAAGTTTGCACACTTTCTTTTCTCTACCAGGAACCACAAAACCTTCAGGTTGTTCCATGTAAATCTCTTCCTCCAATTCTCCATTTAAGAAAGCCGTTTTAACATCCATTTGATGGATTTCAAGACCATACACGGCCGCTAGTGCCACTAACACCCTAATAGTTGTTATCCTCATTACTGGCGAGTAAGTGTCAAAGTAATCAAGGCCTTCCTTTTGTCTATAACCTTTGACAACAAATCTTGCCTTATATTTGTCAATAGTGCCATCAGCTTTCATTTTCCGTTTAAAGATCCATTTCGAACCTAAAGGCTTATTTTCTGGAGGAAGATCAACCAATTCCCATGTATGGTTATCCAAAACTGATTGAATCTCATTATTGACTGCCTCTTTCCAAAACGCTGAAACAGAAGATGACATAGCTGTTTTAAAAGTTTGAGGCTCATTTTCAAGCAAGAATGTCACAAAATCTGGTCCAAACGAAGTAGATGTTCTTTGACGTTTGCTACGCCTTGGATCTTCTACACTTGGAGTATTTTCCTTTGGTTCTTCCCCAGGTCGTTTAGGTCTTTCACTTAACGACTCGCATTCAGTTTTATACGGATAGATGCTTTCAAAGAATTCAACACTATCTGATTCCATTACCGTATTAACATGAATTTCGGGATTATCGGATTTATGAACCAAAAACCGACATGCTTTACTGTTTGTAGCATATCCAATGAAAATGCAATCTACAGTTTTTGGTCCGATTTTAACCCTTTTAGGTAAAGGAACTTGTAGCTTTGCTAGACACCCCCACACTTTGAATTATTTCAAGTTGGGTTTTCTTCCTTTCCATTTTTCATATGGAATAGATTACGTTTTTTTGTATGGTACTCTATTGAGTATTCGGTAAGCTGTAAGGATAGCTTCCCCCCACAAACTCTGCGGTAATCCGGAACTTATTAATAAAGAATTCATCATTTTTTTAATGTCCGATATTTCCTTTCCGCAATTCCATTGGATTGAGGTGTGTAAGGTGCAGTAGTTTGATAGATAATTCTATATTCCGAACATATTTCTGTAAACGGAGATTCATATTCTCCACCCCTATCACTTCTAATCATTTTGATCTTTTAATTCAATTGATTCTCCACTTCATTCTTGTATTGCTTAAATGCTTCATCCTTACTATTAAGAAAATAAACATAATAATATTGAGTGTAATCGTCAATAAAAGTAATAAAATACTTTTTCCCACCTTGAGATGGTGTCGACCTCATATCACCAATGTCAGTATGAATTAAGTCTAAAGGATTTGAATTCCTTTCAATAGACTTATAAGGATGTTTTACAAACTTAGATTTAAGACATATTTGACATTTTAATTTATTACACTCGAATTTAGGCAATACTTCTAAATTAATTAACTTCTGCAAGGTTTTGTAATTGACATGTCCTAAACGAATATGCCATAAATCATTTGACTCCAATAAATAAGAAGAAGTTAAAATTTTATTCATACTGTCAACAACCATTACATTTAGTTTGAAAAGGCCCTCTGTGAGGTAGCCCTTTCCAACATACATTTCATTCTTTCTTACAACAAATTTATGAGAAATAAATACACATTTAAATCCATTCTTGACAAGTAAAGAAGTAGAAACTAAATTCTTCCTAATAGTCGGTACATGAAGAACGTTGTTGAGCGTTAACACCTTGCCGGAAGTCATCTTTAGGAATATCTTCCCATAACCTTCAATCTTGGCCGTTGCAATATTTTCCATAGAAATTTCTTCTTCAAGACCAGCAGTAGAGTAAGTCGCAAATGCTTCTTTGACAGGACAAATATGTCGAGTGGCTCCAGAGTCAATCCACCACTCCTTCAGATTTTCAACTAGGTTGCATTCTGAAAGCATTGCACACATATCATCAATGTCATCATTCTTCTCCACTATGTTGGCTTGTCCCTTCTTCTTATCCTTTTTCGGGAGACGACAATCAAGGGCTTTGTGACTAGCTTTTCCATAACTCTAGCAGCTGCCCTTGAATTTCTTTTTGTTCTACTACTTAGTCTGTCCAGAAGACCTCTTTCTCTTCTTACTTTTTTCGAGCAGTATCTTCAACGATATTAGCTCCCATGATCGTTGAATTTCCACGAGACTTCTTCTCGGCTATTTTGTTGTCTTCCTCAATCGTGAGACGAATCACAAGATCTTCCAACTTCATTTCTTTGCGCTTTTGCTTAAGATAGTTCTTGAAATCTCTCCACGAAGGAGGCAATTTCTCAATCATTGTAGCCACTTGAAATGCTTCATTCACAGCCATACCTTCAGCAATAAGGTCGTGAAAAATAAGTTGAAGCTCCTGAAATTGGGTTCCAACAGTTTTGCTGTCTATCATTTTATAGTCTAGAAACTTGGCAACCACGAACTTCTTCAAGCATGCATCTTCAGTCTTGTACATTTTCTCAAGTGCGTCCCATAATTCTTTCGAAGTGTTCATCGAATGTACACATTGTACAAGTCATCCTCTAAAGCGCTTAAGATATAGCCTTTGCAAAGAAAATCTGCCTGTTTCCACGCCTCAACAATCATGAATTTCTCGTTGTCCGGCATGTCCGCAGCAGGCACTGGAGGTTCTTCACTAGTGAATTTCTGCATACCAAGTGTGGTAAGCTAAAAGAACACCCTTTGGTGCCATCCTTTGAAGTTGGCTCGAGAAAGTTTTCCCGGTTTCTCGGCCGGTGGAATAACAGTTCGGCTTGACGAGGCTATCGTCGTTGCCATAACAGTCGCAGAAGGATTTCCGTTATCAATTACCATTTCTCACTATCAATAATAGAAGAGTTTAATTAATGGCAGAAAACATAATGGTAAACAATACTATAATTAACAATAACCAGTGCGTTTAATAAATAAAAAACCAAAGTTTTTTATATTTGTTTCACAGAAAACGATGAAGTTTTTATGTTCTTCAAATCGTTTCTGAATTTCAATACTCTGATGAAGTTTTTATATCTTCAAGTCAGAATAGTAAAATTCAGAAGGACTAGAAACCACACAGGTTTTATCTCCACAAACAGAATACAGAATACAATAAAATAATTTCCTTAAGATTGTTATTCACTCTGTATTACTGTAATAAACAATAAAAACCATTAAACTTTCTGAAATAGAAACAGAAACAGAAAGTTAGTAGAACCAATTGCACGAAATAAATTCTGAAAAAATAATATTGGAATAAATCGAGCCCACTGAATGCACAGTTTGTCCTTAAGGAAATTATTTCCCTCAAGTATCCGAGGTGTTGGAATAATATCCTCCCAGTATAGAATGATTTAACTCACCAGCGTATTGGTATCAAAAAATCCGGTGAACTTCGAACCACTCAACGGTCGCAAAACACATTGGAAAATGTTGTGCAGAAGAAGAAGAAGATAATCAGAAATTTTAGTTAGTAAAGATCCTGGGATTCAAGGCATATTTATAGACCATTTGGCACTATTTCTGAAAAGGTTTGCAACCTTTCAGAAACAGCCATAGCTGTTGGAACGGGTGGGAATATTTCTGTTGAAATATTGTGGGAAAAACAGAAAAACGGATTTAAAATAATCCGGGAAAGAAATCGGGTCGGTCCGGACCAGGTCGCGGGTCATGGGTTATTTCAGATTGAATTTTTGTTAATTAATTTAATTAATTAATTAAGTAATTGAAAAAAAAATTGTTCAAAAAGATTAATCAATCAATTTTTGACCGAATCCCAATTAGAAGCCGAAGCCGAAGCCCAAGCCGAGCGAGCGACGACGACGACAGCGCGAGGCTTGCCTTCTTCTTAACACTTTAAGAGCTAGAAGAAGAGCAATTATATATATACCCATCAAAAACCTTTTCTTCCTCCAATATGGGACAATGTCCCTTTGCTAAGGAGGGAAACTCAAATATTTTATTTTTCCTCCATTTCCCATTCATCCTCTTTAAGCTACACCAAGCTTAAAATTAAGCTAAACCAAGCTTAAAAGCCCAACAATCCCCCACATGAATGGGGAATGGCTATAAAATAAAGGAATGCACGGACGCGTGCGTGTTTTAAATGCAAGAATTAATTGCATCTGGATAAGTAGGTTTCTCTTTGAACTTTCCGTAGTGAACTTATATCGGATATACTCAGTCAATCGGTAGATTTGATATCATTGAATCGTCGAGCTTTGTTGTATACCTTGATAACATAAGTCACACAATTAACCCTTAACCATCTATGGTTCTTACGGTTGTGTTCGTTTCAGCCAAGAACACTGCCTGGTTTAATGAATGCTTAGAGAATGGGCCTTTACTTTCATTCCCCTTGAAGCGGCTTACACTTCACACTCACATAGGTGATTTCTAAACGTATAATCCTATAGACACACTATCTGCTCATATCCTGCTAGACTTAGCAAATCATTAAAAACCTTTAAGCTTTATTGACTCATCAAAAAACCTTAATGCTTTTACCTCGATTTCTGAACATTGTCTTCATCGCGATAATGGGTTGAGTTATTTGACAATGTTGAACCGTCATTCATAACTTTGTTTGATCTCTTTCAACCTAGCTCTTGGGATCTCCAGTCTGCTAAGTAGAGTTACCGCCATGATGACATGTCCTAGGCCTTAACCCCATTCCCTCTGATGATCTTTCAACTGCCTCTCTAGATAGGCCTTTTATAAGGGGATCCGATACGTTATCTCTTGACTTTACGTAGTCAATCGTGATAATACCACTAGAGAGTAATTGTATAACGGTATTGTGTCTTCGTCGTATATGACGAGATTTTTCGTTATACATAACGCTCCGTCGTATATGTCTATCGAATTGAATTGCATACAACACTAGTGCAATATAGAACTTATAGTCTTCATGGGAAGTGCTAACTTAGCAGCTTTTATTGTGCTAACTCAATAAAAGCATTGCATCTTTACCAACCCCTTTGTTTGGATTTGCTTATAAAGGTTTTTCCATATACTATAAAGAGGAGACGTTTCAACTTTACCATGCCAGCGATAAGATGAAGCCTCAAAAGTGTGTATAATGAAGTAACTACTCATTAACTTACTCTATTCCACCAGAGAAAGTAGCGTGCGCAGTTGTGGTGGCACTGTGGGCACTCTGTGAAGCTGTAGTACATTGAATTTACCAATAAGAGATTTCAGACAGTCATTAAACCACATATTAGTAACATTGGTTGAGAAGCAAAATAACACTAACAGATACTATAAAATAAAACAGATTTGAGCCAATGCATCTTTCATCCTCACAGGTACGAACAAAGACAAACAAGGATATTTATGTCTACTGTTAGGATCGAGAATCCGGGTAGTGCAGAATTTAGTCAAACAATGGTATAATGACAATAATAAAGACAATGCAAGTTGATAATAACGACAATTAAAGAAGATAAAGAAGACACAAATTTAACGTGGTTCGGTCAAGGTGACCTACATCCACAAGCGGAGAGGAGCAATTTTACTATACCAACAAGAGTACAAAAAAGAGTACAAAATTAGAGTAAATACTCTAATTCCCAAATAGCCCAAGAGAATAACCTCACAAGATCACTCTAAAGAAATCGTTCACACAAGTGTTTCCCAACAGTCACTCTCTTACAAAATACTCTATAATAAAGGAGGAGAAAGAAAGACAAGAGTGAAAAGTTCTTGAATTGGTATGTTTACAAATGAGAAGAAGTTCCTCTATTTATAGCAAGAAATCCTTGGCCTAATAGTGGATATTATGTCATGAAAAATGTCACGATCCACAAATTTTGTTATAGTGGATATTATGTCATGGCAAATGTCATGAAAATTTGGCCCCCACTTGAGAAGAAGCCAAATTAATAGTCATATTACAAATCTCCACCTTGGCCTAATTTCGGCTTATATATAGTAAATTTGCTTCACCTTCTCCGCAAAAACAGCAATGCGCAAAATCATTCTTCATAAATGCCAATCAAGTTCAGGCAAAACTTGAACTTGGACACTAGAAGAGGTTTTGAGAACATGTCAGCAGGATTGTCTCTAGTGCTGATCTTCTAAACAGAGACTTTTCCTTCAGCAATGGTTTCTCGGATGAAATGATACTTTATATCAATGTGCTTCGTCCTATCATGATATATTTGATCTTTAGTCAAGTGAATGGCACTTTGACTATCACAGAAAATGGTAATACCACCTTGGTGTAAACTGAGTTTCGTAAATAGACCCTTCAACCATAAAGCTTCTTTGATCGCCTAGGTCACTGCCATATATTCTGCTTCGGTAGTAGATAAAGCTACTACATGTTGTAATGTAGCTTTCCAAACTAATAGCGCAACCACCGATGAAAAATACATAACCTGTCAGTGATCTTTTGTCAAGATCACCGGCATAATCTGAGTCTACAAAACTAACCAAAGTGTTAGTATTTCTCCCAAACTCCAAACATGTGTTTGAAGTACCTCGCAAGTATCTGAGAATCCATTTCACAGCATGCCAATGTGCTTTACCAAGACAAGCCATATACCGGCTTACCACGCTCATTGCTTGTGAAATGTCTGGAGGTGTACAAACCATTGCATACATAATACTGCCGACTGCACTGGAATAAGGAACATGTGCCATGTACCTCTCTTCTTCCTCTGACTGCGAGGACTGAGCAGTTGATAACTTAAAATGAGCAGCAAGAGGGGTACTGTGATGACCCAAAATATCATCATTAAATTTAATGATTAATTATGTGATCTAAGCACTATTTACCATTACTCGACTTGCGTGTGCAGTCCGTAAAAATTTTTCGGAAAGTTTTCAGGTGAAAACGGATTAAAATGTGAATTAGATGTTTAAACACAACTGAGTTGACTTTGGTCAACATTTTGAGCAAACGGACTCGGATCAGTGTTTTGATAGTTCCGGTAGGTCCGTATCGTGAATTGGGACTTGGGCGTATGCCTGGAATCAAATTCCGAGGTCCCTAGTCCGAGATATGGAATTTTGGTTAAAAATTTAAAGTTTAAGTTCAAATAGTGACCGGATGTCGAATTATGTGCAAATGACCCTAGAATAAAATTTTGATGATTCCAACAGCTCCGTATGGTGATTTTGGACTTAGGAGCATGATCGAAATTTTATTTGGAAGTCTGTAGTGGAATTAGGCTTGAAATGCCGAAAGTTAAATTTTTGGGAAGTTTGACCGAGGAGTTGACTTTTTGATATCGGAGTCAAAATCCGGTTCTGAAAAATTTCATAGCTCCGTTATGTAATTTATGACTTGCGTGCAAAATTTGAGGTCAATTGGATTGGATTTGATAGGTTCCGGTGTTGTTTGTAGAAATTGAAAGTTCAAAGTTCATAGATTTTGATTTGAGGTGCGATTAGTCGTTTTGATGTTGTTTGATGTGGTTTGAAGCCTCGACTAAGTTCGTATTGTATTTTGGGACATGTTGAAATAATTGGTTAAGGTTCCGAAGGTCTCGGGTGGAATTCGGAAGGTAAACGGAATGGATTTCGGACAAAGAAGGTTGTTGGAAATATGCAGAACATTTCGCCAGAAATTTGCAAATATTTCGCCAGAAATTTCTGGTGTGTGGAGCCAATTTTGGAAGTTTATATCTCGTAATTCATAGAGAATCGGAAAATCATCGAAACATAAAAGTTGTAGTCGTTTGTTTCTAGTTTCCAGAAAGTTAAACCATTCATTTTCTGCACATTTGTACAGAAAGTTATGATGGATTGAATGAAGGCTAGTAGAGCAATTTCGCCAGAAATGCTGATGCATGTAGCCGAATTTGGAAACTTATATCTCGCAATTCATAAGGAATCTGAAAGGTTGCAAAACATGAAAGTTGTAGTAGGTTGACTCTAGTTTCCAGAAAGTTAAACTATTTATAATTTGGATATTTGTACATAAAGTTATGATCAATTGAAGGAAGGCCGGTAGAACGGTTTCTGGCGGACTTTTAATGACGGATTAGCAGAAACTTAAGGACCAAAAATGGTCATTTCATTCATTTCGTTTTGGATTTTTGGAGCACGGTTCTTGGGCGATTTTTACGGAAAAATATTAGGGTAAGTGTTCCTTATCCTATATTGATTATATTTCATGATTCCATACTCATTTACATCATGAATCCGTGAATTTATGGAAGAAAAATCAAGATTTTTGCAAAATCTTCCAAAAACAAAAATTTAAGATTTGGAGGTCGAGTTTTTATTGGATTTTGGTAAAATTGGTATGGGTGGACTCGTAATTGAATGGGTTGTCGGATTTTGTAAGTTTCGCAGGATTCCGAGATGTGGGCCCCACAGGCAAATTTTTAGCTAATTTCGGATTTTAATGAAAATGTAATATTTTCTTATGAAATTGATTACTATAAATTTTGTTGACTGTATCGAATTAATTATGACTAGATACGAGTCGATCAGAGTCGGAAAATCGAGGAAAAAGCATAATACTTGGTTAAATTGGAGCATGTCGAGGTACGTTACTTGTCTAACCTTGTGTGAGGGAAATTTATCGTAGAATTGATATTAATGTGATTATTGAAATGTGTTGAAAGTCGTGTACACGAGGTGACGAGTGTGTACACGGGCTAAATGTGAAAGATTATATTTTTAAATTGTGTAGATCATTGTTGCGCATTTATTAAATTATTTTATCTTGGTATATTCTTTATCATTGATCTGTGATATATATTTTAAATTTGTTTACCTTTTTCCTGCTAATTGTTTTACCTCTTTAATTGAAACTTAGTTTCTTTCATACCGTGCATTATTTGAAGGTTGATTTTCTTTAATTAAATATTATTAATATAAAGTATTTGACATTTTTAATTTTGATATTGAAGCAACATATCAAAAATTTGGAATATTATTTTCCTAAATTATTTATTCTTGAATATTTTCGTGAGATTTTGTTTTTCGTGGAAAAATGAAATATTGGGCACTTGAGGTGCAAATTGTGATATATTGTGATATTGATATGCATGCGATGGTATAAGGTCTGGGTGTTGAAATGCATGCGGTGAGATAAGGGTGGCTTGATACGCGTGGCTAGTAGGGGTGACTACTAGAAGTCATGCGGTCTAATAAGGGTGGCTAAAACGCGGGATGCTATTTCGGAAAAAAATATTTTCTTTAAATAAATTGTGAAGGCTCCTGCGGTGATATAAGGAAATGAGATATTATGAAATTATTTAAAATTTGGGACTACGAGGCGGTACCTCGGTAGTGCCCTTGTTAATATTGATTTATGGCCATAGTTGCCTTCGATTAATTGTTGTGATTTTTATAAAGTTGGAGAAAATTCTGTTTTGATTCCATGAGTTATTATTTGCAATTATTTGGTATCATTAAATGTGACATACTATTTGATTCATTTCCAGTGTCATTTTATTTCACTATATTGTTAAACATTTTACCATTCCATTATTATATTCCAGTAGGGCCTCACCTGACCTCGTCACTACTCTACCGAGGTTAGGCTTGGCACTTACTGGGTACCGCTGTGGTGTACTCATACTACGCTTCTGCACATCTTTTTGTGCAGATCCAGGTACATCTTACCAGCCTAGACGTCAGTGAGTTACCTGCGTACGGAGACTTCGAGGTATATCTGCCAGCGTCCGTAAACTCCGGAGTCCCCTTCTATCATTTTATGTTGCTTCCTTATATTTTATTTAGATCTTGATATATAGAGATATTGAGAATAAATTCTTAGAAGCTTGTGATTTATTTCTACCAAGTTTTGGGAGTTGAAATTATTTGAATTGTAGTTTATTTATTTCAGATATTTATTATTATTCCGCATTGTTAGGCTTACCTAGTTTTAGAGACTAGGTACAATCATGACATCATACAGAGGGAATTTTGGGTCGTGACAAGTTGGTATCAGAGCTATACGTTCATAGGTGTCATGAGTCACAAGTAGGTTTAGTAGAGTCTTGCGGATCGGTACAGAGACGTCTGTACTTATCTTCGAGAGGCTATGGAACTGTTAGGAAATATTTACTTCTTTGACTCCTTATCGTGCGACATTGATTTAGTTTGAAACATATATCTTATATTCCTTTGTATCCACTCGTGTTTGACATTGCACACTCGGTATCAGTTGTGCGTCAACGATTCGTGATGTTGTAGATGGACTATGAGGGAGACAGAGATGCTCAAACATTGCCTCAACATGTGGTTCCGACTGAAGATGCGGGTATATTGAGAGATCACCCAGTGAATCATGTGGGGGTGCAACGGACGTTGGCGTCTGGTTGATTTATACAAGCTGTGAAAGTTATTATTGTGGATCATCGGACATTGTGACCTATGACTTCGCGGCGAGTGGGGGGAGTCCACTACCAATGGGTGAATTACGGGGTCATGTATTATATCAGTTTTGGCCTAAAATGTATATGTGTGGTACTGAAAGGTTCCCTAAAATTTACACATGTTTAAGACCTGATATTTTGTAGAGGATAAGGTTGGGACTTGCGGTATGTACGCCTCCTTAATAATCCTATACTTCAATACCAAAGGAGTTATAGAAACAACTCTAAATTTGTAGAAGGTCTACTCAGCGTTGACTTCACAGTTGCGGATTTTGGGGTGCTTCGGAGGAAGTACACTTGTTGACGAGAGTCTGGACTATGTGGTTCATGACAAGATTTGTCTGTATGGAGCTCTACTTTTGTGATCGTTGTGTATAAATAGGGGTAAGGGTTACCCCAAAGAAGAATCTAAGAGTATGTTAGGAAATTGGTCAGCTCAACAATGTTGAGTCAGCATAACAAAAGAAGAAATTTGCCTTGGGAGAGATAATTATCTACCAGTGTTCGTGGCAAGCCTATGAAGAGGTCAGACCAGCCAATGCAACACCGCCCACTTGGCTCAATTCTCAGAAATGCTTTTGAAAGAGTTTGTTTCCCGGACTCTCCGTAATGCGTGGCGCATAGGGTTTGAACGATTGCATCATGTCACCATTGATGGTGTCAGAATATGCCATCAAGTTCAATAAGTTAGCCCGTCATACTCCTACTTTGCTTCCTATATCCAGAGGACGAGTCCACAGACTCATTAAAGGACTCAATTATGATCGTAAAATTTTGTACGACTCAGGAGCTACAAGCTGATACTTCATTTCTGCTAGTTGTACAAGTTGCCAAGATATTATAATGTGTTCGAGGTGAGGGAAAAAAAGGAAACAAAGGAGATCAAGACGTCTCAAGGTTCTGGGGGATTCAGTGGATTCTATTCTACAAGTATAAATCATTATGGAGGGGGCTCGGGCAGTCGGCCAGCCCAGTCCGCACATCGTATTACGCGGGGTGCTCCAGTAAGTTCTTTTAATGCACCACCGACATGAGTTCCTACAATGGTTATTCGAGTTATCTGGCACAGACTCAATATGAGCAGCCTAACCCGCAAAGGGGTTGTTATTAATACGATGATACTAGGCACATCATGAGAAAATTGTCCCAAATTTGGGAGAGACTTATTTCATCAAAGCACTCACACTACGTGCCCCATTGCAGTTACTACACCACCCACACGACCAGTTAAGGGTGAAGGACAGACGGGTAGAAGGCGTCCTAGAGGTGGAGACACAGCCGTTGATATATTTGTTTTACGGTATGGCGGAGGTCGCTACATCAGATGGTGTCGTTACAGGTACGACCTTGATTTAATATAAAGGAATAATTTCCTTAACTTGATTCGGTTCTCAGTATCGAAACGAGTCCTCCTATTGTGCTCCACTTATGAGTGAGCTTTATAATTCTATAATCTACTTATGTGTTTACCCATGTTGGGAGATTTTATGGAGATAACTACGCCTATCATTTGGTGTTGGTCACTAATAAGAGCTGCGAGGCTAAATGTGGCTTTCTGTTACTCATTTCAGTAAATTTTGATGTAAATTTCGAATAATTAATTGCAAATTGTGAATTATATGCCTTACCGGTGTGGGGTTCATTATGTGTTGTGATTTGGTGTAACCAAAATTATTTAAAAGGAGAAAATGGAAATTTTCAATTGGCACGATGTGCATATTACTTGTGATTCAGAACTGAGGACGAGATCCTCAAATTTCTATATAAATTGATATGTTTAAACCGGCCTACGAGCTGCAGTGGAAGTTATATAAGGACGAGATCCTTGTGAGGAAAATTTTTGTGTTTAAGTTCTCCCTTGTGAAATTAAATTTGTACTATAGTACTAATAGGGAGTCATGCCTGTTAGGCTTATTTGAAAATTCTTATATGAAATTCTCTGTGCATAGTTGTCAAATTCGTGTTGTAATTATTAATTTTTAACCTACGAGGTAGGTGCCCGCATAGGTGGCGTTAAATGTGACTCGTTAATTCGGGTAAATAATTATGAGGTCTTCATGCCTAATATCTAGTTATCAGTATTGTGAAGGTTTGCAACGAGATTTGTTTTAACATGAGGTTAAATGACGATTCTGTAATTGATTATGAACAACTATTAAGACCAAATTGAACCAAGAGGGTGCCCCGTTTACAGGGTCAGACGAGTGTGAATTGAGCTTTTAGAAATGTTCAAGGTCTTATACCGTGTATTGTGACACATCGTGTATTGGTCTCGGCGCGATGTTGATGCAAGACAGTAGGGTGATTGCCTACGCGTCCAGACAGTTAAAGGTACATGAGAGAAAAACAATTCGGTCCACGACCTTGAGTTAGCATCTATTGTTCGTGCCTTGAAGAATTTGGTGGCATTATTTGTACGGTGTCCATTGTGAGGTCTACACTGATCACCGAAATCTACAACATCTGTTTAAACAAAAGGATCTTAATTGCGGCAGCGGAGATGGTTGGAGTTGCTTAAGGATTATGATATCGCCATTCTCTATCATCCCGAGAAGGCCAATGTAGTGGCCGATGCCTTGAGTCGTAAGGCTGAGAGTTTGGGCAGATTAGCATATTTACCGTTAGCAGAGAGGCCTTTGGCCTTGGATATTCAGGCCTTAGCCAACCAGTTTGTCAGATTGGATGTTTCCGAGCCGAGTCGAGTTTTGGCATGTGTGGTTTCTCAGTCTTCTATTTATGATCGTATCAGGGAGCGTCAGTATGATGATGCTCATTTGCTTGTCCTTAAGGATAAAGTTCAGCACGGTGATGCCAAAGGAGTCGCAATTGGAGATGACGGTGTATTACAGATGCAGGACAGGCTATGTGTTCCTAATGTAGATGATTTTCATGAATTGATTCTCCATGAGGCTCACAGTTTGCGGTACTCCATACATTCGGGTGCTACGAAGATGTAGCAGGACTTGAGGCAACATTATTGGTGGAGGAAGATGAAGAAAGTCATAGTGGAGTATGTAGCTCGGTGTCTAAATTGTCAATAAGTGAAATATGAGCATCAACGACCGAGTGGATTGCTTCAGAAGTTAGAGATTCCAGAATGGAAATGGGAGAGGATCACTATGAATTTCGTTGTTGGGCTCCCACGGACTCAGAGGAAGTTCAATGCAGCTTGGGTGATTGTGGATAGATTGACCAAGTCAGCTCATTGCAATCCTATGATGACTACCTACTCTTCAGAGCAGTTGGCTCGAATCTATATTCGCGAGATTGTCAGATTTCACCGGCGTACCGGTATCTATCATCTCTGACCGGGGTACGCAGTTTACATCACGGTTCTAGAGGGAAGTACAACGTGAGTTGGGTACTCGGGTAGATTTGAGTATAATATTTCACCCTCAGACGGACGGACAGTCCGAACGTACTATTCAGATACTGGAGGATATTCTTCGTGCGTGTGTGATAGATTTTTGGGGTGCTTGGGATCAGTTCTTACCACTTGCGTAGTTTGCTTACAACAACAGTTGCCAGTCAAGCATTCAGATGGCTCCGTATGAGGCCTTGTATGGTAGGCGGTGCCGGTCTCCAGTGGGTTGGTTCGAACCAGGCGAGGCTAAACTTTTGGGTACAGACTTGGTTCAGGATGCCCTCGAAAAGATTAAGTTGGTTCAGGATCGACTTCGTACAACCCATATAGACATAAACGTTATGCGGATCGGAAGGTTCGTGATGTTGCATTCATGGTTGGTAAGCGGGTATTGCTCCGGGTTTCACCTATGAAAGGTGTGATGAGGTTCGGGAAGAAGGGCAGGTTGAGCCCTAGGTATATTGGGCCTTTTGAGATTCTTGAGAGAGTTGGAGAGGTGGCTTACAGACTTGCACTACCACCTAGTCTTTCTGCGGTTCATCTGGTATTCTATGTTTCTATGCTTCAAAAATATCACGGGGATCCATCTCATGTGTAAGACTTCAGTTTGGTTCAGTTGGACAAGGATCTATCTTATGTTGAGGAACCGGTGGCTATTTTAGATAGGCAGGTTCGAAAGCTGAGGTCAAAGAACATTGCTTCCGTAAAGGTTCAGTGGAGGGGTCATCCGGTCGAGGAGGCGACTTGGGAGGTCGAGCATGATTTACGCAGCTGTTATCCACACTTATTCACCAGCTTAGGTACTTTTTCTAACTCTGTTTGAGGACGAACGTTTGTTTTAGAGGTGGAGAATGTGATGACCCAAAATGTCATCTTTAAATTTAATGATTAATTATGTGATCTAAGTACTATTTACCATTACTCGACTTGCGTGTGTAGTCCGTAAAAAATTTCCTGAAAGTTTTCAGGTGAAAAACGGATTAAAATGTGAATTAGATGTTTAAAACACAATTAAGTTGACTTTGGTCAACATTTTGAGCAAACGGACTCGGATCGGTGTTTTAACAGTTTCGGTAGGTCCGTATCGTGAATTGGGACTTGGGCGTATGCCCGGAATCAAATTCCGATGTCCCTAGTCCGAGATATGGAATTTTGATGAAAAATTTAAAGTTTAAGTTCAGATAGTGACTGGATGTCGAATTATGTGCAAATGACCCCGGAATAAAATTTTTATGATTCCAACAGCTCCGTATGGTGATTTTGGACTTAGGAGCGTGATCGGAATTTTATTTGGAAGTCCGTAGTAGAATTAAGCTTGAAATGCCGAAAGTTGAATGTTTGGGATGTTTGACCGAGGGGTTGACTTTTTGATATCAGGGTCGAAATCCGATTCTGAAAATTTTTATAGCTCCGTTATATCATTTATGACTTGCGTGCAAAATTTGAGGTCAATTAGACTGGATTTGATAGGTTCCGGTGTTGTTTGTAGAAATTGAAAGTTCAAAGTTCATAGATTTTGATTTGAGGTGCGATTAGTCGTTTTGATGTGGTTTGAAGCCTCGACTAAGTTTGTATTGTATTTTGGAACATGTTGGAATAATTGGTTAAGGTCTCGGGTGGAATTCGGAAGGTAAACGGAATAGATTTCGGACAAAGAAGGTTGCTGGAAATTTCCAGAAAATTTTGCCAGAAATTTGCAGAAATTTCGCCAGAAATTTCTGGTGTGTGGAGCCAACTTTGGAAGCTTATATCTCGTAATTCATAAGGAATCGGAAAATTTTCAAAACATGAATGTTGTAGTCGTTTGTTTCTAGTTTCCAGAAAGTTAAACCATTCATTTCCTGGACATTGTATAGAAAGTTATGGTGGATTGAATGAAGGCTGGTAGAGCAGTTTCGCCAGAAATTCTGATGCATGGAGCCGACTTTGGAAGCTTATATCTCGCAATTCATATGGAATCAGAAAAGTTGCAAAACATGAAAGTTGTAGTCGGTTGATTATAGTTTCCAGAAATATAAATTATTTATCATTTGGACATTTGTACATAAAGTTATGATCAATTGAAGGAAGGTTGGTAGAGCAATTTCTGGTGGACTTTTAGTGACGAAAAATGAACTTTTAGTGACGGATTGGCAGAAACTTAAGGACCAAAATTGGTCATTTCATTCATTTTGTTTTGGATTTTTGGAGCACGGTTATTGGGCTATTTTCACGAAAAAATATTGGGGTAAGTGTTCCTTATCCTATATTGATTATATTTCATGATTCCATACTCATTTACATCATGAATCCGTGAATTTATGGAAGAAAAATCAAGATTTTTGCAAAATCTTCCAAAAACAAATATTTAAGATTTGGAGGTCGAGTTGTTATCGAATTTTGGTAAAATTGATATGGGTGGCATCGTAATTAAATGGGTTGTGGGATTTTGTATGTTTCGCCGGATTCCGAGATGTGGGCCCCACGGGCAAATTTTGAGCTAATTTCGGATTTTAATGAAAATGTAATATTTTTTTATGAAATTGATTACTATAATTTTTGTTTACTATATCGAATTAATTATGACTAGATACGGGTCGATCGGAGTCGAAAAATCGAGGAAAAAGCATAATACTTGATTAAATTGGAGCAAGTCGAGGTAAGTGACTTGTCTAACCTTGTGTGGAGAAAATTTTCCCTAGAATTGATATTAATGTGATTATTGAAATATGTTGAAAGTCGTGTACACGAGGTGACGAGTGTGTACACGGGCTAAATGTGAAAGATTATATTTTAAAATTGTTTAGATCATTGTTGCGTATATATTAAATTATTTTATCTTGTTATATTCTTCATCATTGATCTGTGATATATATTTTAAATTTGTTTGCCTTTTTTCTGCTAATTGTTTTACCTCTTTAATTGAAACTTGGTTTCTTTCATACTGTGCATTATTTGAAGGTTGATTTTCTTTAAATTAAATATTATTAATATAAAGTATTTGACATTTTTAATTTTGATATTGAAGCAACGTATTAAAAATTTGGAATATTATTTTCCTGAATTATTTATTCTTGAATATTTTCGTGAGATTTTGTTTTTCGTGGAAAATTGAAATATTGGGCACTTGAGGTGCAAATTGTGATATATTCTGATATTGATACGCATGCGGTGGTATAAGGTCTGGGTATTGAAACGCATGCGGTGAGATAAGGGTGGCTTGATACGCGTGGCTTGTAGGGGTGACTACAAGAAGTCATGCGCTGTGAAAAGTGTGGCTAAAACGCGGGACGCTATTTCGGGAAAAAAATATTTTCTTTAAATAAATTGTGAAGGCTCCCGCGATGATATAAGGAAATGAGATATTGTGAAATTATTTATAATTTGGGACTACGAGGCGGTACCTCGGTAGTGCCCTTGTTAATATTGATTTATGGCCATAGTTGCCTTCGATTAATTGTTGTGATTTTAATAAAGTTGAAGGAAATTCTGTTTTGATTCCACGAGATATTATTTGCAATTATTTGGTGTCATTAAATGTGACATACTATTTGATTCATTTTCAGTGTCATTTTATTTCACTATATTGTTAAACATTTTACCATTCCATTATTATATTCCAGTAGGGCCTCACCTGACATCGTCACTACTCTACCGAGGGTAGGCTTGGCACTTACTGGTACCGCTGTGGTGTACTCATACTACGCTTCTGCATATCTTTTTGTGCAGATCCAGGTACATCTTACCAGCCTAGACGTCAGTGAGTTACCTGCGTACGGAGACTTCGAGGTATATTTGCCAGCGTCCGCAGATTCCGGAGTCCCCTTCTATCATTTTATGTTGCTTCCTTACATTTTATTTAGACCTTGATATATAGAGACATTGAGAATAAATTCTTAGAAGCTTGTGATTTATTTCTACTGGGTTTTGGGAGTTGAAATTGTTTGAATTGTAGTTTATTTATTTCATATATTTATTATTATTCCGCATTGTTAGGCTTACCTAGTTTTAGAGACTAGGTGCCATCATGATATCCTACGGAGGGAATTTGGGGTCATGACAGGTACTTATTGGTTTAGCATCTTTCATGCCAAACCTCTCCAAGACTTTCTCCAAGTACTTCTTCTGGTCAGAAATAGCCTGTTGGCTTTTCGATCTCTTTTGATCTCCATGCCAAGGATTTTCTTAGTTGCTGCCAAATCTTTCATCTCAATAGTTCCTAATGGCGGCTTCACAAGAGACCAAGTACCATTCTTGTGGAGAGACTCAATTTCTTCATTCATTGCAATCAGCCACTTGGCTAAGTCAGCACCAGAAACTGCTTCCGAATATTTTGATGGTTCTCCAATTTCTTCAGTTTCCTATGCAACTGAAAAAGCAAATACAACATAATCTCCAAACCTTAATAGTTGTTTAGCTTCTCTTCTTGATCTATGTTTGGTTATAGAATACTCCTCTTCTTCTGGTTCAACTTTAGGAGTCTCAACTTCAGGAATTTCAACTTTTGGCTCAACTTAAGGAGTTTCAACTATATTTTGCTCCAAAGTTGATGAGCTTGGCTCAAAAGGAATGTCAATCTCAACCTCCACCTGCTTCTGTGTACTCTTTCCTTTGTTTGTATTACAAGAACTAGAAAACTCTTTTCTAGAGTGTAACATAGATGATTCATCAAAGTTTACATCTCTACTAATTATAAATTTTGATGTCGTGGGATCAGGATACCATAATCAGTATCCTTTCACCCCAGATGCATACCCAAGGAAAATGTACTTTTTAGCGCTTGGCTCTAATTTTCCATCATTTACATGCATGTATGCAGGGCAACCAAATATCTTTAAATCAGAATAATTAGCAGGAGTGTCTGGCCACATTTCCTCTGGAGTCTTAAAGTTCAAAGGTGCAGAAGGAGTTTGGTTGACAATATAACAAGCTGTAGAGATAGCTTCTGCCCAAAAGGCGTTTGTTAACTATGCATTTGAAATCATGCAACGATCCCTTTTCAAAAGAGCTTTATTCATCCTTTCTGCCACACCATTTTGCTGAGGTGTCATTCTCACAGTACAATGTCGAGCAATTCCTTCATTCTTGCAAAATTCGTTGAATTCATCATTACAAAATTCCAAGCCATTATCTGTTTTAAGTCGCTTAACCTACAATCAAAACTTTCCATTGTTTGAAATTTAAGAAAACATCACTTTTATTTTTTTAAGAAATAAACCTAAACTTTTCTTGAATAATCATCAATGAAAGTTAACATATACCTGGTACCACCTTTTGATGGCGTACGTGAAGGACCCCAAAAATCTGAATGAATGTAATCCAAAGTACCTTTTGTTCTATGAATCGCTGGAGATTTGAAGCTGACTCTTTTCTGCTTTCCGAACGCACAATGTTCGCAGAACTCCATATTTCTAGTACTTTGGTCACATAAGAGACCTCTTTTGCTGAGGATGGAAAGACCTTTTTCACTCATATGCCCTAATCGCACATGCCACAATTTGGTGATGTCAGAATCTGATTTATCTGATATTGAAACTACAGTTGCACCTGTAACAGTAGATCCCAAAAGAGTATACAACGTACCAGATCCCAAAAGGTGTTAACCCGGCTGATTGCAACTATTATTAATTGGCCTAATTATCTGATTTAAAACACATTTGAAACCTATTGCATTTTTACCTTTGAAACCGCTTTTAACATTTATGGAATTTGTTTGAACAAGTCGCGATGTCGCGCACTCGTTTGTTTTTGTACACATTGTGAATCGCGCCACATGAAACGCACACGCGATTTACAACATGTTTATTTTCATTATTATTTGAAGTTACGGTCGAGTCACGTGAAACGCACACTCGAATTGGGGTTTATGTATTATGACCATGTAACGGGAACCGTACCCATGGCACTAGAACAAAATCATTGATGAATAATAAAAAAAACATCTTATCACAAGTGTAGCATCTTTAACCATCTCATGGCACTTGAAAATTGAAATTGCGATTCATCAAAATGGAAATGAAGATATTGACAATCCACTTTCAAAGTTAAGACTCAACAGTTGTCTGGAGTTCCAAAATGAGAAAGCACCAAAAGGATATATGCACAAGATTGAATAAACAAACTAGAAACTCTTACACAAGGAAGCTGCATGCTTATACAAGAAATAGAACATCAAGCAAGTAATGCCATTGAGCAGAATAAATAGATTTCAAGCTATTCAAAAAAAAAAAAAACAGTAGAAACATAATGGAGACGAACCTTAAGGATTGAAACTATATTGTTACTTGAAAGAAATTCCAACCGCGTACAAAGCTTGAAAACTAATCGGCAATCAAACTTAAACAACAGCCACAACACACCGGAAAAACTCGAACAGAACCGGCGACTCATACCTCAACGGTAACCTCGAAAACGACCTCCGTTAAAACTCACTTGCTGGGCCATTTGGAGCTGCTGTTTTGTGCTAAAAACTCCTATTTTCACTAGGTTTTGGGGGCTGTTTTTGGGGCAATTTCTGGACGAAAAGAGTGCTGGTTTGGGGGTATTTCAGCTGATGTTTTGGTGCGTTATTTGGGGGTAGTTCAAGGCTGATTTTTGAGGTGAAGGAGCTGCTCGTTTTTGGTGGTTGTTTGGGATTGTTTCAGCTGCAATTTCCAGCTGATTTTGGGGTGTTGGAATTTAGGAGATTAAAAGGTCCGTTAGGTTGAGTTATAATTGAGTTTAAATATGGGTGTAAGAATTGACATGGGCCATTAGATTGGAGGAGAATCGATGGCTAAAATTAAATCTTGTATTTAAGTGGAGAGTGGGCTAATGCGTTGGGAAGAATGAGCCTTTGTCTTGCTGGGCTACTAAAATCCGAAAATGAGCACCCAATTGACCCAAATTCAATTCTTTCTCATTGAACAAAAATAAAAATAAAAATACTACCAAAATATACTAATTAATAGGATAAGAAGTATTATAAAATTATTTTTGTATTTTTAAACTTATGTTTTTTTGAAATTAAAATTAAAAGTTGACTGAAATCCTATTAAAATAAAAATAAGTGAATACTACTTTTAAAAATTGCGCGGGTCAAAAATTACTTTTTTACAAACAAATTAAATGAACCTTTAACAACTAAATAACACTAACAGAATATTATTTGTAAAGAAAAATGAAAGCTATAGCTAAATACCACACATTTACTTGCTATAACACTGATATAACAATTATCTTTGAACAAAATCATAATATTACATGCTCCACCAATCAAACGGGTTCAAATCTTTTTCATTGTCATCAAGAATCTACAATACAAGGTTTAAGAGTTACCTGATTTGCAATAAAATGAAATTCAGCAATGAATAAGCAGAAACTCAACAACAAAGACAACAGAAAACAGCAATAAAACAACAACAAATCATCCCGGTAAAGAACTCCAAACAAACCCATAATAGTTTCAAAGAACCAGAAAGTTTGAGAGAGTTTTTGTTCTCATCACTCAACCCAAAAACGCTCAAGTTCAGCTTCTTTTTATATCTTCAACACATTTTTCTATCTCTTAGATGTGTCTTTTTCTAGAGTATGTGAAGATGTGTATTCAACTAAGAGTGAAAGATCATGTCCAAGTCTGATAGAGCGTGTGTAGATATGTAGAAGATGTGTCTTTTAAGTAGGAAAAATACGTCCCTTGGGACATATTTTGGTTGACCAAAAATTTTTCCAAAAGGATAAACTTTTGTGTGCCAAAATAGTTTTCTTTTCACCAAATTCTGACACAAAGTAGAGTAGTTGTATTTTCTAGCATGCTTAAAATAGTAAAAGTAAACTAACATGTACCCTATTTTCATTATTCACCTTCTACCCTTCACAAGCTAATATCAAACCACTCAAGTTGATTCAAATAAGTGTAAAATAGAAAATCTAGCATTCAATAGCCCGGAAAATCACCCATATTCGTGCAGCCAATTAGAGACAACCACCCAATGATTAAGCGAAAAATATGTATTAACAGTGAAGTAATTAAAACATACTAACTGAGCGATGACGCAAAAACGAACTAAATGAGACAGAACTCTAGACTAAGAAACTAAAATCAATCATAAAGAAAATAGAAGATTAACAATGGGAAGAAAGGGATTAGGATTTCAATTAAAGTCCAGAGACTTAACGACACATGTCGACTAATCACTATTGATTCTAAACTGACCAATAATTAATCAACAAAACTAAACTAATAAAAACAAACTAACATAGAGAACGACTCAGAAATATCAACTACGAATCAAATCAACGTAATCAAACTAAATGACTAATCAGCCAAGAAGCAACTCAATTGATCTCAGTCACATATGATACACCTAAACTAATCACTACGAGCAACTAAAGGGCTAATCGGAAGCAACATATAACAACATGAAAACAATAACAGCTCGACAGATCACTGCTCAAATGTATATTCAAATGTATATGGATAACATAAAAGTGAATGAAAATTAAACTCTAAACCTAATGCTAATTACAAGAACGAAATCAGAAAAAGGAAAGAGGTGTTACCAAAACTCAGGGACATTCGAGGCCAAATCGAGCAACGAGAAGATGCCGAGGATATCAACCAATGACTGTCCGACCCCGAAACGCAATTAGCAGACGACAAAACAAATAAGTTCTGGTGTCAAACTAGAATGAAACATGAGCTTTGGATCGAGTAGGCTAAAAGAATGGGGCAGTGGTGGTCTTGGGTGGTTGCGACAGCGGGGGGTGGCTGGCCGCTGGCAGTGCGTCTTTTAGGGGTAAGATTGGGGGGAAGTATAGATCTCCTAGAGATCTACACGTTTATGTGACAATTATGGGGTGATAACGAGTGATTTGTCAGGAATTTAAGAAAGAACAAAAAGGAAATTTTGGCGGCTAGGGTTTCGGTCAGATGTAGATTTTGGAGAGATTGAGAGTTATTATAGGTATTTGGGGTTTGTATTGGGTTAGAGGATGAAGAGAGAAAGAAAGAGGTGTAAAAATGGGGTGGTTTGGTGGTGCTCTGCCGGCGGTGGCGATTTCCAGCCGGCAGAGATGGGCGGCAGACGACAGGTCCGAGGGAGAGGGGAGAGAGTGAGGAGAAAGAGAAGAGACGGGGAGATATAAGGGAAAATAAGGGCAAAAATTGGCTAACCTAGGCTTCAAATACCTAGGGTGGCAAATGATGAGAGCCGTTGGATCAGGGGGAGATGAAGGGTTGGGATTTGATCTTGCTTCATTAATCAAAATGTAACGACCCGGCCGGTCATTTTGAGAGATGTAGCCCTGTTCCCCCATTTACTACTCATTTTAAAATTTATATCTGTTATGTGACTTGTCGGAGTAGTCGGTTCAGGTCCGGTGAGATTTCAGAATGAAATGAGACACTTAGTCTCAAGGCTGAAAGCTTAAGTTGAAATGATTGACCGGATGTTGATCTTTGAGTAAACAACTCCGGAATGGAGTTTTGATGGTTATGTTAACTCTGTTAGCTGATTTTGGACTTAGGAGCGTGTCCAGATTGTAATTTGGAGGTCCGTAGTGGAATTAGGCTTGAAATGACGAAAGACGGAATTTTTGGAAAGTTTGACCGGGAGTGGAATTTTTGGTATCGGGGTCGGATTCCGATTCCTGAAGTTAGAGTAAGTCTGTGGTGTCATTTGTGATTTGTGTGCAAAATTTAGGGTCAATCGGACGTGATTTGGTAGGTTTCGGCATCGCTTGTAGAATTTGAAAGTTCAAAGTTCATTAGGCTTGAATCGATGTGCGATTCGTGTTTTTGATGTTGTTCGGGGTGATTTGAGGGATCAACTAAGTTTGTATTGTGTTTTAGGACTCGTTGGTATGTTTGGTTGAGGTCCCGGGGGCCTCGGGTGGTTAACGGATCAAAAATGGTACTTATTGCATTGCTAAAGCTGGAGCTTTTCTGGTGTGATCGCACATGCGAGGGGTTGGCTGCAGGTACGATGCCGTAGATGCGGATAGATTTACGCAGAAGCGGAGCTGGGCTGGCCTAGGCATGGCACATGTGCGAGGGGTTAACCGCATCTGCGATCCCGCAGGTGCAAGCGAGGCTCCGCATATGTAGAGTTAAGGGAGAGGCCTGTTTCCGCAGAAGCGGAACCTGGAACGCCGATGCGGGCCTAGGGGATTTCAGTGATATTTGCAGAAGCAGTTCTGCAGGTGCGGATAATTGGTCGTAGGTACAAAAGCCTGGGCAGACTGCTAAAACAAGGTTCACGATTTTGGCTTAATTTCAAACATTTCAAGCACGGTTTAGGCGATTCTTGAGAGGGTTTTCGAGGGAATTCTTGAGGTAAGTCCCTTATACTCATATTTTATCAATAATCTTGCTTACTCATTGACTTTTCCCCCTAGTTGTTGTGTAATTAAGGTGTAAATTGGGGGTTTGAGGCTTGGGATTTGGAGGATTTGATTTGGGGATTTGGGTGACGATTTGGTGTCGGATTTTGATAAATTTGGTATTGTTCGACTCGTGGTTGAGTGGGCTTTCGGTTTTTGTGACTTCTATCGAATTTTTAGACGTGGGCCCGGGGGTCGACTTTTGAACTGATTTTGTTTTGATTAATAACTTAACAATTTCTTATGGAATTGATTCGTTTAGCCCGTATTGATTATATTGCATTGTTTATGGCTAGATTCGAGGCATTCAGAGGCCGTTTTGCGAGGCAAGGGTGTGTTGGAGTAGAGATTTTCTTAAATTGAGGTAAGTAACAATTCTAAATTTGGTTATGAGGGTACGAAATCCCGTATTACGTGTCATGTATTTGGTTTTGAGGTGACGCACATGCTAGGTGACTGGCGTGTGGGAGTGCACCATAGGAATTGTGACTTGGTCAAATTCCGTGGAACCGTGTAGTTGAATAATCTATTTTTATTTGTACATTCTCCATGTAGTAGAGAAATTGAACCACAAATCATGTTTAGACTATGTGTTGGCACTGTAGGGACCCACAGAGGTCGTGTACATGTTGAGTTATCTGCTAAATTGCTATTTTGTACTTAGTCACAATTTTACTTGTTTATTTTATCTAAATCTCTATTGTTCCTTGTTGACACATTATATAATTTCTGTTGCGGCTGACTTTAACGATCACTGAGAGCCCGAGAGACAGATGAGTGAGTGAGGTCGAGGGCCTAATTGTGAGATATTGATACTATAGCATGTGAGTTGTCCGTGCGGATCGATATATTATACTATAGCATATGAGTTGTCCATGCATCACGTGAGTTGTCCGTGCAGATCTAGATATTATACTATAGCACGTGAGCTGTCCGTGCAGCACGTGAGTTGTCTGTGCGGATTATAGCGCTTGGGCTGAAGGAGCCCCTCCAGAGTCTGTACACACACCCCAGTGAGCGTTGGTACCTACTGAGTGCGAGTGCCAAGTGTCGATTGCTGAGTGATTGAGAGGAAAGAGTGACTGTGGGGAAAGAGTGATTGTGAGGTTGGAGTTAATGGGAGGACGGAGTAACTGTTGCTCTGAGAGGATGCATTGATTTCATTATTTTTGCACTTCAGCTGTCAGATATCACTGTTTTGGAAATTTCTGAGAGATATTATATTCTGTTTCACTTGAACTTGATATGAAATTACTGTTTGGTACTATCTCCTTACTTATTGTATTTAATCTTGAACTATTATAGGTCGTGTTTTCCAGACTTGTGATGTATAGATGCCCATGTACTCTGTGAGACCTCGATAGTTGTGTATTTCCGCGTTGTGTTTTGGATTTTCTATCCTGTTTATGAGGAGTTTTATTATTTAAATTGCTTTACATCCATTTTCTTTTTAAAGTGTTGGAGTTATTTAGTAAATGTCGGCTTGCCTAATACCACGATAGGTGCCATCACGATAGGTTAGGATTTTAGGTCATGACAATTTGGTATCAGAGCCAAGGTTACATAGGTCTCACAAGTTATGTGCAAGTTTAGTAGAGTCTTGCGAATCGATACTGAGACGTCTGTACTTATCTTCGAGAGGCTACCGAACCCTTAGGAAATTTCACATTCTTGTATTCTTGTCGTGCGGATTTGTTGGTTCTGGTAACTAAACTTTTGTATTCTATTCTCTCACAGATGGTGAGGACACGTGCTACTAGACAGGATGGACAGCTACTAGTACCACCAGCTAGGGCCACGAGAGGCCGAGGTCGCGGTAGGGGCCGAGGTAGGGGCAGAGGTGCAGCTCGTACAGCAGCTAGAGCAGCACCTGCAGGTCCACCAGTTGCTCCAGCTCAAGAGAATGTTCCAGATGTAGTTGAGCCAGTGGGGCCAGCTACGACACCACTTGTGCCCATTGTGATTCCAGGACTTCAGGAGGCTTTGGAACAGATATTGACGGTTTGCATTGGCCTTGCTCAGGTGGTATCGGCTCAGGCTGCGCCAACCACTTCTCAGGCCGGTGGAGGTACTCATACCCCCGCCGCCCGTACTCTAGAGCATGCGATACGGGGACTTCAGACACCGGAGGTACTACCAGCCTAGCCGGTTGTAGCTGCTCAGGCCCCGGTGGTCCCCGTTATGACTAATGATGAGCAGAGGAGACTTGAGAGATTTGGGAGGCTTCGGCCTCCATCATTTAGCGATGGTGAGTCGGAGGATGCCAGGGCTTCTAGGACAAGTGCCAGCGGGTGCTTCGTACAACAGGTATTTTGGAGACTAGTGGGGTCTCGTTCACTACTTCTAAGTTTTCTAGGACTGCCTTCAGATGGTACGAGGCTTATGATAGGCGCATGCCGGTTGGTGTTGCACCACTTACATGGAAGGAGTTCTCCTTTCTCTTCTTGGAAAAGTTCTTGGCGTAGTCTCGCTGGGAGGAGCTACGCAGACAGTTTGAGCAGCTTTGGCAGGATGGCATGCCTGTGACCCAACACGAGATGAGGTTTTCTGAGTAAGCTCGCCATGCAGTTTGGTTGGTTCCCATTGATAGGGAGAGGATCATGAGGTTCATCGATGGCCTCACGTATCAGTTGCAATTGCTTATGACTAGGGGGAGGGTATGTGGTGCCACTTTTGACGAGGTAGTTGACATTTCTTGGCAGATAGAGATGATCCATAGCCAGGAGCGCGGTGATAGGGAGGCCAAGCGGCCTCGAGGTTCAGGCAGTTTCGGTAGTGTACCTTTTAGGGGCAGTCCTACCACATCAGGGGGCGTTCTTATAGGCACGCTTAGATGACTCGTCCAACTCATGATGGCGCATCAGCTAGCCAGAATTATTACAGTGCGCACTCAAGCCAGTCTTCATTTAGTGCACTACCAGCGCAGAGTTCTCACCTTGCCTCATCCGCTCAGGTTTCTACAGGTAGTTCCTCGGGTTATCAAGAGCAACAGTTCCATCATAGGAGGGGTTGTTTCAAGTGCAGAGACTTTGGTCATATCAAGAGAAATTGCCCTAGGTTGTTGAGTGGGATCCACAGTAGAGTTCTCGGCTGATGGCACCAGCACCAGCAGTTACACCACTCACTCAGCCAGCGCAGGGCGGGAACTAGACAACTAGAGGTCGCCTAGAGGGGGAGGCCGATCGGGAGGTGGTCAGGCCCTATTCTATGCTATTCCTGCCAGACCAGATGTTGTTGCCTCTGATGAAGTGATCACATGTATTGTCTCAGTATGCCAGAGGGATGCCTCTGTATTATTTGACCCTGGTTTCACTTATTCGTATGTATCATTGTATTTTGCTCATTATCTAGATATGCCCCGTGATTCCTTAGTTTCATTTATTCGTGTATCTACGCCAATGGGCGATTCTATTGTTGTAGACCGTGAATATCGGTCGTGTGTAGTGACTATTGGGGGATTAGATACTAGAGTTGATCTCTTATTGTTTAGTGTGGTGGACTTCAATGTGATCTTTGGTATGGATTGACTGTCTCCATGTCATGCTATTCTAGATTGTCACGATAAGACCGTGACGTTGGCGATGCCGGGGTTGCCAAGGATTGAGTGGAGAGGTTCTCTAGACTATGTTCCCAGCAAGGTAATTTCTTATTTGAAGGCCCAACGTATGGTTTGGAAGGGGTGTTTGTCATATTTGGCCTTTGTAAGAGATATTGATGCAGACACCTCTACTATTGATTCTGTACCGGTAGTGCGAGACTTTCTGGATATATTTCCCGCAGACCTTTCGGGTATGCCACCCGACAAGGATATTGATTTCGGTATTGACTTGGTGCCAGGCACTCAGCCCATTTTTATACCCCAGTATCATATGGCACCAACTGAGTTGAAAGAACTGAAAGAGCAACTTCAGGAACTCCTTGATAAGGGATTTATTAGGCCTAGTGTATCGCCTTGGGGTGCACCAGTTCCGTTTGTGAAAAAGAAAGATGGTACTATGCAGATGTGCATCGACTATAGGACAAAGTTACAATCAAGAATAAGTATCCTTTACCGCGTATTGATGATTTATTTGACCAACTTCAGGGAGCAAGTGTATTCTCCAAAATTGATTTGAGATCCGGGTATCACTAGTTGAAAATTCAGGATTTAGATATTCTAAAGATGACATTCAGGACACGTTATGTCATTATGAATTTCTCGTGATGTATTTTGGGCTACGCCCCAGCAACATTTATGCATTTGATGAACATTATATTCCATCCATACCTTGATTCATTTATCGTAGTATTCATTGATGATATCCTAGTGTACTCACGTAGCTAGGAGGAGCATGCACAACACTTGAGTATTGTATTACAGAAGTTGAGAGAGGAGAAAATTTATGCTAAATTCTCTAAGTGTGAGTTCTGGCTTAGTTCGGTGGCATTCTTGGGACACATAGTGTCCAGTGAGGCGATTCAGGTGGATCCGAGGAAGATAGAGGCGATTCACAGTTGGCCCAGACCGTCCTTAGCTACGGAGATTCGGAGCTTTTTCGGCTTGGCCGGTTATTATCATCGCTTCGTGGAGGTTTTCTCGTCTATTGCATCTCCTTTGACCAAATTGACCCAAAAGGGTGCTATTTTCAGATGGTCGGATGAGTGTGACAAGAGCTTTCAGAAGCTCAAGACTGCTTTGACCACAACTCCAGCTCTAGTTCTACCTTCAACTTCTTGTTCTGATACATTATATTGTGTTTCTTCTCAGATAGGTATTGGATGTGTCTTGATGCAGGAGGGTAGAGTGATTGCTTATGCTTCGCATTAGTTGAAGCCTCATAAGAAGAACAACCCTGTCCATGATTTTGGCATTAGCTGGCATCGTTCATGCATTGCAGATTTGGTGGCATTATCTATACGGTGTGTCTTGTTAGATGTTTACAGATCATCGGAGTCTCCAGCACTTGTTCAAACAGAAGGATCTAAATTTGAGGCAGCGGAGATGGTTGGAGCTGCTAAAAGACTACAATATCACTATTCTGTATCATCCCCCAGGAAGGCCATTGTGGTGGCCGACGCCTTGAGTAGAAAGGTGGTGAGTATGGGTAGCCTTGCATTTATTCCTGTTGGTGAGAGACCTCTTGCAGTTGATGTTCAGGCCTTGGCCAACCAGTTCGTGAGATTAGATGTCTCGGATCCCAGTCGGGATCTAGCTTGTGTGGTTTCTCGGTCTTCTTTATATGATCGCATCAGAGAGCGCCAGTATGATAACCCTCATTTTCTTGTCCTTAAGGACACAGTTCAACACAGTGATGCCAGCGATTTTACTATTGGGGATGATGGAGTATTGAGGATGCAGGGTCTGATTTGTGTGCCTAATATTGATGGGCTACGTGAGCTGATTCTTGAGGAGGCCCACAGTTCGCAGTATTCCATTCATCCGGGTGCCGCAAAGATGTATCAGGACTTGAGGCAGAATTATTGGTGGAGAAGAATGAAGTAGGATATAGTGTAATTTGTAGCTCGGTGCCTCAACTGTCAGTAGGTGAAGTATGAGCATCAGTGATCGGGCGGATTGTTTCAGAGGTTAGAGATTCCAGAGTGGAAATGGGAGCGGATCACCATGGATTTTGTAGTTGGGCTCCCACGGACTTCGAGGAAGTTTGATGCCATTTGGGTGATTGTGTATCGACTGACATACTTCCGTGCACTTCATTCCAGTTGGGACTACTTATTCTTCGGAGCGGTTGACTGAGATTTACATTTGAGAGATTGTTCGCCTCCACGACGTGCTAGTGTCCATCATTTCAGATCGGGGCATGCAATTCACATCGCAGTTTTGGAGAGTTGAGCAGTGGGAGTTGGGTACCCAGGTTGAGTTGAGCACATCATTTCACCCTCAGACTGACGGAAAGTTCGAGCACACTATTCATATATTAGAGGATATGCTACGCGCTTGTGTCATTGATTTTGGGGGTTCTTGGGAAGTTCAAAGTTCATTAGGCTTGAATCGATATGTGATTCATTTTTTGATGTTGTTCGAGGTGATTTGAGGTCTCGAATAAGTTCGTATCGTGTTTTAGGACTCGTTGATATGTTTAGTTGAGGTTCTGGGTGGCTCGAGTTGGTTTCAGATGGTTAATGGATCGAAAATGGGACTTAGGGCATTGTTGAAGCTGGAGCTCTTCTGGTGTGATCGCACCTGCGAGGGGTTGGCCGCAGATGCGACTGGATTTACGCAGAAGTAGAGCTGGCCTGGGCAGGGTGCAGGTGCAAGGGGTTAACCGCATTTGCGAACCCGCAGGTGCGAGCGAGGCTCCGCAGATGCGGAGTTGAGGGAGAAGCATGTTTCCGCAGAAGCGTATGGAGGGCCGCAGAAGCGGCTCCGCAGGTGCGGAACCTGGAGCATAGATGCGGGCCTGGGGGATTTAAGTGATTTTCGTAGAAGCGGAGGATTTACTGCAGAAGTGGTTCCGCAGGTGCAGATAATTGGTCGCAGGTGCGTAAAGCTTATGCAGACTATTAAAACAAGGGTTCACGATTTTGGCTTCATTTCAAACATTTCAAGCACGGTTTAGGCGATTCTTGAGAGGGTTTTCGAGGGTTTCTTAAGGTAAGTCCCTTGTGCTCTTTTTTTTATCAATAATCTTGCTTGTCCATTGATTTCCCCCCTAGTTGGTGTGTAATTAAGGTGTAAATTGGGGGTTTGAGGCTAGGGATTTGAAGGGTTTTATTTGGGGATTTGGGTGACGATTTGGTATCGGATTTTGATAAATTTGGTATGGTTAGACTCGTGGTTGAGTGGGCTTTCAGTTTTTGTGACTTTTATCGAATTTTGAGACGTGGGCCTGGGGGCCAGCTTTTGAGCCGATTTTGTTTTGATTAATAGCTTAACATTTTCTTATGGAATTGATTCCTTTAGCCAGTATTGATTATATCGCATTGTTTATGGCTAGATTCGAGGCATTCGGAGGCCGTTTCACGAGGCAAGGGTGTGTTGGAGTAGAGATTTTCTTGAATTGAGGTAAGTAACAGTTCTAAATTTGGTACTGAGGGTATGAAACCCCGTATTACGTGTCATGTATTTGGTTTTGAGGTCGCGCACATGCTAGGTGACGGGCGTGTGGGAGTGCACCGTAGGAATTGTGACTTGGTCAAATTCCGTGGAACTGTGTGGTAGAATAATCTATTTTTATTTGTACATTCTCCATGTAGTAGATAAATTGAACCACAAATCATGTTTAGACTATGTGTTGGCACTGTAGGGACCCACAGAGGTCGTGCACATGTTGAATTATCTACTAAATTGCTATTTTGTAAACATTCACAGTTTTACTTGTTTATTTTATCTAAGTCTCTATTGTTCCTTGTTGACACATTATATCATTTATGTTGAGGCTGACTTTAAAGATCACTGAGAGCCCGAGAGACTGGAGAGATGGATGACCGAGTGAGGCCGAGGGCTTGATTATGAGATATTGATACTATAGAACGTGAGTTATCCGTGAGGATCCAGATATTATACTATAGCATATGAGTTGTCCATGAAGCACGTGAGTTGTCCGTGCGGATCTAGATATTATACTATAGCACGTGAGTTGTCAGTGCGGATTATAGTGCTTGGGCTGAAGGAGCTCCTCCGGAGTCTATACACACCCCTAGTGAGCGCAGGTACCTATTGAGTGCGAGTGCCAAGTGTCGAGTGCTGAGTGATTGAGGGGAATGAGTGATTGTGAGGAAAGAGTGATTGTGAGGTTGGAGTTAATGGGAGGACTGAGTGACTGTTGCTCTGAGAGGATGCATTGATTTATTTTTTTTGCACTTCAAATGTTATATATCACTGTTTTGGAAATTTCTGAGAGATATTATCTTCTGTTTCAGTTGAACTTAATATGAAATTACTGTTTGGTACTATCTCCTTACTTATTGTATGGACTATTATAGGCCGTGTTTTCCAGACTTGTGATGTATATATGCTCATGTACTCTATGACACCCCGATAATTAGGAATTTCTGCGTTGTGTTTTGGATTTTCTATCATGTTTATTAGGAGTTTTATTATTTAAATTGCTTTACATACATTTTCTTTTTAAAGTGTTGGAGTCATTTCGTAAATGTCGGCTTGCCTAGTACCACGATATGTGCCATCACGACAGGTTAGGATTTTGGGTTGTGACAAGTTGGTATCATAGCCTAGGTTACATAGGTCTCACGAGTTATGAGCAGGTTTAGTAGAGCCTTGCGGATCGGTACTGAGACATCTGTACTTATCTTCGAGAGGCCGCCAAACCCTTAGAAAATTTCATATTCTTGAATTCTTGTCATGCAGATTTGTTAGTTCCGGTAACTAAACTTTTGTATTCTATTCTCTCACAGATGGTGAGGACACGTGCTACTGGACAGGATAGACAACTACTAGTAACACCAGCTAGGGCCACGGGAGGCTGAGGTTGCGGTAGTGGCCAAGGTAGGGGAAGAGGTGCAGCTCGTACGACAACTAGAGCAGCACCTACAGATCCACCAGTTGCTCCAGCTCAAGAGAATGTTCCAGATGTAGTTGAGCCAGTGGGGCCAGCTGCGACACCTCTTGTGCCCATTGTGATTCCTGGACTTCAGGAGGCTTTGGAACAGATATTAACGGTTTGCACTGGCCTTGCTCAGGTGGTATCGGCTCAGGCTGCGCCAGCCACTTCTTAGGCCGGTGGAGGTACTCATACCCCCGCTGCCCGTACTCTAGAGCATGCGATACGGGGGCTTCAGACACCGGAGGTACTACCAGCCCAGCCGGTTGCAGCTGCTCAGAACCCGATGGTCCCCGTTATGACTGATGATGAGTAGAAGATACTTGAGAGATTCATGAGGTTTCAGCCTCCATAATTTAGCGGTGCTGAGTCGGAGGATGCCCAGGGCTTCTTGGACAAGTGCCAGTAGGTGCTTCGTACAATAGGTATTCTGGAGACCAGTGGGGTCTCGTTCACTACTTTTAAATTTTCTAGGGCTGCCTTCAGATGGTGGGAAGCTTATGATAGGCGCAGGCCGGTTGGTGCTGCACCACTTACATGGCAGGAGTTCTCCTTTCTCTTCTTGGAGAAGTTCTTACCGCAGTCTCGCAGGGAGGAGCTGCTATCAGACAGTTTGAGCAGCTTCGGCATGATGGTATGTCTGTGATCCAGTACGAGATGAGGTTTTCTGAGTAAGCTCGCCATGCAGTTTGGTTGGTTCCCATTGATAGGGAGAGGATCATGAGGTTCATCGATGGCCTCCCGTATCAGTTGTGGTTGCTTATGACTAGGGAGAGGGTATGTGGTGCTACTTTTGACGAGATGATTGACATTTTTCGGCAGATAGAGATGGTCCGTAGCCACGGGCGTGGTGACAGGGAGGCCAAGCGGCCTCGAGGTTTGGGCAGTTTCGGTGGTGTACCTTCTGGGGGCAGTCCTACCACATCAGGGGTCATCCTTATAGGCACGCTCAGACGACTCGTCCATCTCATCGTGGCACATCAACTAGCCACAGTTCTTACAGTGCTCACTCAGGCCAGTCTTCATTTAGTGCACTACCAGCGCAGAGTTCTCGCCTTACCTCATCCGCTCAGGTTTCTACAGGTAGTTCCTCGGGTTATCATGAGCAGCAGTTCCGTAAGAGGAGGGGTTTTTTAGAGTGCAGAGACTTTATTCATATCAAGAGAGATTGACCTAGGTTGTTGAATGGGGCTTTATAACAGAGTTCTCGGCCGATGGCACCAGCACCAGCACCAGCAGTTAAACCACCCACTCAGCCAGCGCGGAGAGGGACCCAGACAACTAGAGATCATCCTAAAGAGGGGCGGTCAGGCCCGATTCTATGCTATCCCTTCCAAACGAGATGTTGTTGCCTTCGAAGAAGTGATCACATGTATTGTCTCAGTATGCCACAGGGATGCCTCTGCATTATTTGACCCTGGTTCCACTTATTCGTATGTATCGTCATATTTTGCTCATTATCTAGATATGCCCTATGAGTCCTTAGTTTTATTTGTTCGTGTATCTACGCTAGTGGGTGATTCTATTATTGTGGACCGTGTATATCGGTCGTGTGTAGTGACTATTGGGGGATTGGAGAATAGAGTTGATCTCTTATTGTTTAGTATGGTGGACTTCGATGTGATCTTGGGTATGGATTGGCTGTCTCCATGTCATGTTATTCTGGATTGTCATGCTAAGACCGTGATGTTGGCGATGCTGGGGTTGCCAAGAATCGAGTAGAGAGGTTCTCTAGATTATGTTCCTAGTAGGGTAATTTCTTATTTGAAGGCCCAACTTATGGTTTGGAAGGGGCGTTTGTCATATTTTGAGAGATATTGATGCAGACACCGCTACTATTGATTTTGTACCGGTAGTGCGAGACTTTCTGGATGTATTTCCTGCAGACCTTTCGGGTATGCCACCCGACAAGGATATTGATTTCGGTATTGACTTGGTGTCAGGCACTCAGCCCATTTTTATTCCTTCGTATTGTATGACACCAGCTGAGTTGAAAGAACTGAAAGATCAACTTCAGGAACTCTTTGATAAGGGGTTTATTAGGCCTAGTGTGTCGCCTTGGGATGCACCGGTTCTGTTTGTAAAAAAGAAAGATGGTACTATGCGGATATGTATCGACTACAGGCAGTTAAACAAAGTTACAATCAAGAATAAGTATCCTTTGCCGGATATTGATGGTTTATTTGACCAGCTTCAGGGAGCAAGGGTATTCTCCAAAATTGATTTGAGATCCGGGTATCACTAGTTGAAAATTCGAGATTCGGATATTCTAAAGATGGAATTCAGGACCCGTTATAGTCACTATGAATTTCTCGTGATGTATTTTGGGCCAAGCCCCAACAACATTTATGCATTTGATGAATAGTATATTCCAGCCATACCTTAATTCATTTGTCATAGTATTCATTGATAATATCCTGGTGTACTCACGTAGCCAGGAAGAGCATGCACAACACTTGAGTATTGTCTTACAGAGGCTGAGAGAGGAGAAACTTTATGCCAAATTCTCTAAGTATGAGTTCTGGCTTAGTTCGGTGGCATTCTTGGGGACACATAGTGTCCAGTAAGGGGATTCAGCTGGATCCGAGGAAGATAGAGGCAGTTTAGAGTTGGCCCAGACCGTTCTCAGCTACGGAGATTCGGAGCTTTCTCGGCTTGGCCGGTTATTAACGTTGCTTTGTGGAGGGTTTCTCGTCTATTGCATCGCCTTTGACCAAAATGACCCAAAAGGGTGCTATTTTATGATGGTCGGATGAGTGTGAGGAGAGCTGCTCAAAGACTATGATATCATTATTCTGTATCATCTAGGGAAGACCAATGTGGTGGCCGACGCCTTATGTAGAAAGGCGGTGAGTATGGGTAGCCTTGCATTTATTCTTGTTGGTGAGAGACCTCTTACAGTTGATGTTTAGGCCTTGGCCAACCAGTTCATGAGATTAGATATCTCGAAGCCCAGTCAGGTTCTAGCTTGTGTGGTTTATCGGTCTTCTTTATATGAGCGCATCAGAGAGCGCCAGTATGATGACCCTTATTTGCTTGTCCTTAAGTTCACGGTTTAACACGGTGCCTTAACTGTCAGCAGGTGAAGTATGAGCATCAGAGAACGGGCGGATTGCTTCAGAGGTTAGAGGTTCCAGAGTGGAAATGGTAGTGCATCACCATGGATTTTGTAGTTGGGCTCCCATGGACTTTGAGGAAGTTCGATGCCATTTGGGTGATTGTGGATCGACTGACCAAGTCTGCATACTTTATTCCAGTTGGGACTACTTATTATTCGGAGCGGTTGGCTCAGATATACATCCGAGAAATTGTTCGCCTCCACGGCATATCAGTGTCCATCATTTCAGATCGGGGCACGCAGTTCACATCGTAGTTTTGGAGAGTCGTGCAGCAGGAGTTGGGTACCCAGGTTGAGTTGAGCACATCATTTCACTCTCAGACGAACGGACAGTCCAAGTACACTATTAATATATTAGAGGATATGCTACGCGCTTGTGTCATTGATTTTGGTAGTTCTTGGGATCAGTTTTTGCCACTAGCAGAGTTTGCTTACAATAACAGCTACCAATCGAGCATTTAGATGGCTCTGTGTGAGGCTTCGTATGGGAGACGGTGTCGATCTCCGGTGGGTTTGTTTCAGTCTGGTAAGGCTAGACTGTTGGGTATTGACTTGGTTCAGGATGCTTTGGACAAGGTTAAATTGATTCAGGAGCGGCTTCGCACGGCGCAGTCCAGACATAAGAGTTATGCTGACAGAAAGGTCCGTGATATTGCTTACATGGTAGGGGAAAAGGTACTGCACAAGGCTTCACCCATGAAGGGTGTTATGAGGTTCGTCAAGAAGGTCAAGTTGAGCCCTTGGTTTATTGGGCCGTTTGAGGTACTTAAGAGGATTGGGGATGTGGTTTACAAGCTTGCCTTTCCACCTAGTTTGTCAAGTGTGCATCCAGTATTTCATGTTTCTATGCTCCGGAAGTATGTCGGTGATCCGTCTCATGTTTTCGATTTCAGCACAGTTCAGTTGGATGGCGATCTGACTTAAGATGTAGAGCCAGTCGCTATTTTGGATCGGCAGGTTCGGAAGTGGAGGTCAAAGGACATAGATTCAGTGAAGGTGCAATGGAGAGATCAACCAGTTGAGGAGGCTACTTGGGAGACCGAGCGTGAGATACAGAGTCGATATCCACACCTATTTGGGACTCCAGGTACGTTTCTAGACCCATTCGAGGACGAATATTTATTTAAGAGGGGGAGGATGTAACGACCCGGTCGGTCATTTTGAGAGCTGTAGCCCCGTTCCCCCAATTACTGCTCATTTTGTACTTTATAGTTGTTATGTTACTTGTCGGGGTAGTCGGTTCGGGTTCGATGAGATTTCAGAACGAAATAAGACACTTAGTCTCAAGGCTGAAAGCTTAAGTTGAAATGATTGACCGGATGTTGATCTTTGACTAAATAACTCTGGAATGGAGTTTTGATGGTTCTATTAGCTCCGTTAGGTGATTTTGGACTTACTAGCATATCCGGATTGGGATTTGGAGGTCCGTAGTGGAATTAGGCTTGAAATGGTGAAAGTTAGAATTTTTGGAATGTTTGACCGGAGTGGACTTTTTGATATAAGGGTCGAATTCCTATTCCGGGAGTTGGAGTAGGTCCATGGTGTCATATTTGACTTGTGTGCAAAATTTGGGGTCAATCGGACGTGATTTGGTATATTTCTACATCGTTTGTAGAAATTGGAAGTTCAAAGTTCATTAGGCTTGAATCGATTTGTGATTCGTGTTTTTGATGTTGTTCGAGGTGATTTGAGGGCTCGACTAAGTTCGTGTCATATTTTAGGACTCGTTGGTATGTTTGGTTGAGGTCTCGGGGGGGAGGGGGGAGGGGTTAGTTTCAGATGGTTAACGGATCAAAAATGGGACTTTGTGCATTGCTGAAGATAGAGCTCTTCTGGTGTGATCGCACCTGCGAGGGGTTGGCCGCAAATGCGGCTGGATTTATGCAGAAGCGGAGCTGGCCTGGGAAGGGCGTAGGTGCGAGGGGTTAACTGCATTTGCGAGCCCGCAGGTGCGAGTGAGGCTCCGCAGATGCAGAGTTGAGGGAGAGGCCTGTTTCCGTAGAAGCGGATGGAAGGCCGCAGAAGCGGCTCCGCAGGTGCGGAACCTGGTGCGCAGATGAGGGCCTGGGGAATTTAAGTGATTTCCGCAGAAGCGGAGGATTTACCGCAGAAGTGGTTCCGCATGTGCAGATAATTGGTTGCAGGTGCGAAAATCCTGGGTAGACTATTAAAACAAGGGTTCACGATTTTAGCTTCTTTTCAAACAATTCAAGCAAAGTTTAGGCAATTCTTGAGAGGGTTTTTGAGGGGATTCTTGAGGTAAGTCCCTTGTGCTCATTTTTTATCAATAAACTTGCTTGACTGTTGATATTTCTCCCTAGTTGGTGTGTAATTAAGGTGTAAATTGGGGGTTTAAGGCTAGGGATTTGGAGGATTTGATTTGGGGATTTGGGTGATGATTTGGTGTCAGATTTTGATAAATTTGGTATGCTTAGACTCGTGGTTGAGTGAGCTTTCGATTTTTGTGACTTTTATCAAATTTCGATATGTGGGCCCGGGGGGTAAGCTTTTGAGCCATTTTTGTTTTGATTAATAGCTTAGCATTTTCTTATATAATTGATTCCTTTAGCCCGTATTTATTATATCGCATTGTTTATGGCTAGATTCGAGGCATTCAGAGGCCGTTTCGCGTGGCAAGGGTGTGTTGGAGTAGAGATTTTCTTGAATTGAGGTAAGTAACCGTTCTAAATTTGGTTTTGAGGGTACAAAACCCCGTATTACGTGTCATGTATTTGGTTTTGAGGTGACGCACATGCTAGTGACGGGCATGTGGGCGTGCACCGTAGGAATTGTTACTTGATCAAATTTCGTTGAACCAAGTAGTTGAATAATCTGTTTTTATTTGTACATTCTCCATGTAGTAGAGAAATTGAATTATCTGCTAAATTTTTATTTTGTACTCAGTCACAGTTTTACTTGTTTATTTTATCTCAGTCTCTATTGTTCCTTGTTGACACATTATATCATTTATGTGGAGGCTGATTTTCACGATCACTGAGAGCCCGAGAGACTGGAGAGATGGATGACTGAGTGAGGTCGTGGGCCTGATTGTGAGATATTGATACTATAGCATGTGAGTTGTCCGTGCAGATCCAGATATTATACTATAGCACGTGAGTTGTCCGTGCGGATCTAGATATTATGCTATAGCACGTGAGCTGTCCGTGCGGATTATAGAGCTTGGGTTGAAGGAGCCTCTCCGGATTCTGTACACACCCTTAGTGAGCATGTACCTACTGAGTGCGAGTGACATATGCCGAGTGCCGAGTGCTGAGTGATTGAGAGAAATGTGTGATTGTGAGGAAAGAGTGATTGTGAGGTTGGAGTGAATGGGAGGACTGAGTGACTGTTGCTCTGAGATGATGCATTGATTTCATTATTTTTGCACTTCAGCTGTCATACATCACTATTTTGGAAATTTCTGAGAGATTATTTTCTGTTTCAGTTGAACTTGATATGAAATTATTGTTCAGGTCTTAAATGTTGAACTTGAAAGCATGCCTACCTTCTTATGTTGGAAATTACTGTAATTGGACTTAGCTGTGAAGCTCGTCACCTCTTTCAATTCTTTATTTAGTATTGTTACTTACTGAGTTAGTTGTACTCATAGTATACCCTGTACTTTGTGTGCAGATCCAGGTGTTCCCGGATACAGTGGGTATTGAATTCTTCGCATAGTTGATCTTCCAGAGATTTCGAGGTAGCTGCCAGTGTTTCTCAGAACTTGTCTCTCCTTCCCTATCTTCTTAATTATTGTATTTAGTCTCAGACTATTATAGGCCGTGTTTTCTAGAATTGTGATATATAGATGCTAATGTACTCTGTGACACTCCGATAGTTGGGAATTTCCGCGTTGCGTTTTGGATGTTCTATCCTGTTTATGAGGAGTTTTATTATTTAAATTGCTTTGCATCCATTTTATGTTAAAAGTGTTGGAGTCATTTCGTAAATGTCGGCTTGCCTAGTATCACGATAGGTGCCATCACGACAGGTTAGGATTTCGGGTCGTGATAAGTTGGTATCAGCGCCTAGGTTACATAGGGCTCATGAATCATGAGCAGATTTAGTAGAGTCTTGCGGATTGGTACGGAGACGTATGTACTTATCTTCGAGAGGTTGCCGAACCCTTAGGAAATTTCACATTCTTTTATTCTTGTCGTGCAGATTTGTTGGTTCTGGTAACTAAACGTTTGTATTCTATTCTCTCACAGATGGTGAGGACACGTGCTACCAGACATGATGGACAACCACCAATACCAACAGCTAGGGCCACGAGAGGCCGAGGTCGCAGTGAAAGTTTTCGTCCAAAGATAGTGAATGCCATCACTAACTTTTGCTTACCTATGACTCTAATGAAAACATTTTTGAAAAAGGAGACCGAACCTTGCTTTCGAGGTTGCCTACGTTTTCTTGGCTATAAAGGAATCATGTTAGTGTAGTTTTGGAAATATTTGGTAGATGGGACTACGAAACACTAAGTTAAGACTGCTATTGTTGTTGTTATTATTATTATTGTTGTTGTTGTTGTTGTTGTTATTGTTACTTGCTACTGCTATTGTTACTTGCCACTATCTTCAAAAGAAAAAGAGAAGAGAAAACTACATATGTCTGCATACTAAGAGTTACAAAATTCCTATCTATGTGCCTTATGGAGTCAAATCTTGATTCTTGACTTGCTTGCTTGTGTTGATCTTAGATAGGATCTTGATTCTCTTTGAATCTCAGTCACTCGCTTTCCTAATCTGAAATTGAGATGATGAATCATGAGAAGTTGGATTGCTGACACATTATCAAAGTCAACTCCAACTATCTTGTGATCAAAAGACTTCTCTCTTTTGATGAGAACTAAAACTGCAAGCTTTAATTTTAAGAACTTGTGCTCTATGGCGGGGCCTGCAAAGCCATCAAATATGAACAAAACAAACAAAATTTTCAGCCCCAGTTTGGCACTGAGATAATTTTGTGAGTTATTGGGTTAAGTGTAACGACCCGACCGGTTATTTTGAGCTCTAGCGTGTCGTTCGGCGATTTGAGGCCTTGAGTAGCTTCACTTTAGGTATTATGACTTGTACATGTAGTCGGAATTGAATTTCGTGAAGTTCAGAGTTGAATTGGAAAGAAAATTCTAATTTTTGAAAGCTTTTGAGTTGGAAGAATTGACTAAGGTTTAACGTTTGAGTAAACGACCTTGGAATCGGGATTTGAAGGTTCCAATAGGTTCGTATTATAATTTTATACTTGGGTGTATGTTCGGGTAGAGTATCGGATCACTCGGGAGCATTTCAATGCTTATTGTAGAATGCTGGCACTTTTGAAACTTTTAGAATTTCATAAGTTTGGTTTGAAGTGGATTTTGATGTTATTGATGCCCGTTTGGGGTTCCGAGCCCTGGAATAGGTTCGTATAGTGATTTGTGACTTTCACGCAAAGTTTGGCGTCATTCCAGAATGTTTTGATATGGTTAGGATGCGTTTGTCGAAGTTGAAAGTTTAAACAAGGATTTTGATCATCGATTTGTAGTTTCGATGTTGTTTGGCATGATTTGAGGCCTCAACTAATTTCGTAATGTGTTTTGGGATGCGTTGGTATATTTGGTCAAGGTCCCGGGGGCCTTGGGTGGATTTCGGATGGTTAACGGATCGGATTTTAGACTTAAGGTAAAGCTGGAGAATTCTGGTTGCTGGTGCAACCGCTTCTTCGGAAGCTTCCTCGCAGAAGCAAGGTAATTGCCGCAAAAATGGTTGGAAAGGAAGCTGGGCAGAGGCTGCTTGCTCATCGCAGAATCTGGGCTCTGGGCGCACCTGCGCATCCGCAAGAGCGGAAATGTTGAGCGCAAGAGCGGATGGCATCACAGAAGCGACAGTGGCTCGCACCTGCGTGTGCGAAGAAGCGGAGCCCTTGTCCCCATGTGCAAAAGGGCTGTCACTAGTACTGCTTTGCAGATGCATATTTTTTTGGCCGCAAAAGCGAGTCCGCTGGTGCGATAAATTCGTCCGCAGGTGCAAAAGTCGCTAGGCAATTGTCACGACCCCAATTTCCCTCAGTAGGATGAGTTTTTAAGACTAGGTAAGCCTAACAATTTTAGGAATAACTGAATATAGAACTTGTCACGCCCCTAAATCGGGGAGAGCGACCGACGCTCAACCGAGTGAACCCGACCGAGCAAGCCTATTCGATTTCCTTCTACCCAAACTCATCCATGAATAAAGAGGAGATGTACTCTATTAATCAAACACTAAAAAGATTTCATTAACAATTTCCATTTCATTTCCATTAGCAGCTTCATTCAAAATTTCCAAATTATAACAAGTTTATAGATATAATGAAAAATATGTTTGCCAAAAATACCATCACATCTAGTTCAATTCCCAACATCAAACACCACCCATAACCTGTCTATGGAGCCTCTAAGTATAACAGAAGAGTAGTATGGAGGTACCGGCAACAAGGCCCCGACTATACCTTAAAACACAATGTACAACTCAAATGAAATCAGGCTCGGAATAGAGTAGGGCTCACCAAAACCTGCTGAATAGAGAGTGACTACTAACGAGGACCAAAGCTGTCGCTGATGAACCACCTGCATCTATTGAACATGCAGCACCCCCGGCAAAAGGGACGTTAGTACATATGGAATAGTACTAGTATGTAAAGCTAACTATCCACTTTCAAAATAGAATGCCAATATAAGAGAGGAAAAATCATGAGAACAACAATCAACAATCAATGATATCCAAATGCCAAGTTAAAACATAATAATTTCCAAAATACGAAGATAATATATTTTTTTGGTTGGGAGATCCTTAGCACCGATATACCATTGTTCACAATACCAATATTCACAGTACCAATACCACCGTTCACAGTACTAATATTCACAATACCAATACCACCGTACTTTTAGCACAAAGTTCGATCACGACCCGATCGGCTAGGCCATCTCATTAGAGACATCAACCAAAATCACTCTCAATACCAATACCACCGTACTTTTAGCACGGTGTCCGATCACGACCCGATCGGCTAGGCCATCTCATTAGAGACATCAATCACAATCACAATTTAAATTATAATTTCCAGCACAATCACCACCATGTGTGCGGCATGTGTCTGATCACGACCCAATCGGCTAGGACATCTCACCACAATGCCGTGTGGATCGACATCATCCATTTCTATCAATCATCTCATCCCAATTAAGGGGAATAATTTTATCACATCAATTTCATCCCCAATAAGGGGAATAATCACAATCCACTCCTACACCGACACGTGTATTTTTGGGGTTAGGTTATTTTAACCTACCCTTTCTCGGTGACTATCGATACTCCCAAAAATATTATTGATTTGCTTACAAAGGAAACAACAATACAAATGCATTTACCTCATAACCTTTCATACCGTACATAGCCTCATTGGCACTTTCAACAACTTTTAATATCATTATTTCATTGGCTCTCTTGGCCATACATATGATTCTTCATTCATAGCACAATGGCCATATTTCATATTCAACACGTTCATTTATTCCATTTCATGGATCATCATCATAAATATCAACAAATATAATATTCCGGAAATCACAACTTTAAGTTCATAAGTAATGTAGACTTCAAACACAATGGATTTCTTTCCAAGAAATGGAGTAAAATAATTAGCAATCGAAGCACAAGTAAAAATCATAACCAAGTAGCACACCATTTATTTTTGAAATACTTTTTCCCCAAAAAGGCAATACACAATTTCCACTCACGAATATGTAAGAATGCAAAACACATTGAAAATACTCATAAAGCATAACATTAGTTAAAACAACCACATTAAGGTATGACTTGAGGACATAAGCTTTTAGGAAAATCTACTTTTGAAGTAATTTTGAAATAGTTGAATCAAGGCTCATTTTATAATCTTTCTCACATCATCTCATTTCATTGGCACCTCTGGCCACAAGTATAACTTTCATTCTTGGCACAGTGAACTCACTTCGTTTACTTTCAAGCATCTTTATAGATTATCAACAACAAGGCATTTCTAATCAAGACTTCAGGTACACATATGAGTAATTAAGAGTCTTAAACATATCGAGTTTTTCTCACACAAGTTGGCATCATAACTTTCATTTGAAACACGACTCAAAACCATAACATTTTAATACACAATCGGAACATAGGAATTAGGAACTTGAGCCAACCATGCTTGAAACTTACGGGAACATCATGGAATTTAATTCTAAGAGAGTAGTTTAGCCAACATACCTCAATTGAGCTTCCTTAAACTCTAAAATATTCCGGAATTCTTAGCAACTTCAATCTATTTTAGAAATATAACAAATTGAACCAAAATTAGGAGGATGATCATGGTTCTAGCTCATTTGAGAATTTTATCAAACACTAGGTATGCATTAAGGTTTCAAGGTCCTCTTATGGTGGATTCCATCATCCCAAACCCATTATCTACCATTCTTAGCTCTACAATCTTCTCACACCCTTTGATAACACATGCATACAAGATGAACAACTCCCATGCCCAAAACTTATCTTACTAATTACCCAATTCTAGATAAAATTAGAGATTGAGGGTTAGGGTGTAGAATCTTACCTTTAGAATGAAGACCTTGTGGGTTTTCCTTGTTAATCTTTCAAGATTTGAGCAAGAATTAAAGAACAATTGTTAAGGAACACTTTCCCACTCTAGGGCACTCTCTCACTCTAAAAATATCAGGTTTTAGCTCAAGAAATGACTTAACCTCTCTCTCTACCTGGCCTTCGGGGAATTTAATGGGCTCCTACGTGCGCGGACGCGCATCTGGCTGCACACAAAAGGCAGAAACTCCCAAATATGCGCGGCCGCACATTTGGGCGCGCAAATGATATAGGTTCAGTAAAATGGCCATAACTTTCTGTATACATATCCAAATGATGAACGGTTTGATGCGTTGGGAACTAGACTCAAAGGGCTTCAATGTGATAGGTATATCACCACCTAAGTAATTATATTGAGGGAGTTATATGCATTTGAAGTCGGATCTTGTGCCAATTGAAACATCCTTTCCACTTAATGTATCCAACTTGTTCCACACAAGTTCTTGCCATTCACAAAACTCCTTAGTATGTTCCAACACACCTTAAACATACATTATCAATTCAAAATGATGTGGCTCTATCCCATAGGTCTCCTTTAATACTCAACTACATTATTCTCAAATACCGTTGGCGCATTTTAAAATCTTAAATCATTAGGAAATATTTACGGGGCCTTACAGAACTGAACTCAAATCTCAACACATAATATATAATTAGAAACTGCGATTCAAGTAGTTACAACTACCCAAAACCCGGTATAAATAAGGCATATACTTCTAAGTGAAAATACTAAGTGTCTCTATACATCAGAGTCTAAAGAGAATAAGGAAAAAATAACATAACAAGGATAAAGGGGGACTCCGAGGTCTGCGGACGCTGGCAGATGTACCTTGAAGTCTCCATGCACAGGCTATATCACTCGTATCTGGCCTGGTAGGAAGAACCTGGATCTGCACAAAAAGATGTGCAAAAGTGTAGTATGAGTACACCACAATAATACCTAGTAAGTGTCAAGTCTAACCTAGGTAGAGTAGTGACGAGGTCAAGTCAGGGCCCTACTTGAATATAAGGGTACAAGGCAGAAGATATAATGATATAATGAAATGACTGAGAATTTAACAATGAGAAATTACAGAAAGGTAACAATACAACAAATAGAGGTAAACAACAGGGGCGCTCCCGAAATATAGCCTCATAGTCCCAAATGTAAATACACAATAGGGGGATCTCCCGAGGTACCGCCTCGTAGTCCCAAAAGTAAATATGTGACAGGGGGATCTCCCGAGGTACCGCCTCGTAGTCTCAAAAGTAAATATGCAACATAGGATCTCCCGAGGTACTGCCTCGTAGTCCCAAAAGTAAATACATGACAGGGGGATCTCCCGATGTATCGTCTCGTAGTCCCAAAAGTAAATATGCGACAGGGGGATCTCCCGAGGTACCGCCTCGTAGTCCCAAAAGTAATTATACAACAGGGGATCTCCCGAGGTACTGCCTCGTAGTCCAAAAAGTAAATACACAACTCATAACCTATGGAACAACAAATTTACAGCAAGAAATCATACCGTTAAAAACTGAATACAAGATCACGGAGGCAGGTAATTCAGCTAAGCATGTTGCACAAATTTCATGTAAAAGTTAAGACACGTAGGCATGCGATACTAAGCTAAACATGATAACTACACATGCTAAGACAACTCAGTTAAGGAATTAAAAGAGGACTACTCAACAGGAACCAAAATTTCCACATTTTGCCCGAGTTCGCACTCGTCACCTCGCGTACATGACATGCACATATCACCAATTGTTACAACAGTACCAAATTCTAAGGGAATTTCCCCCACACAAGGTTAGACAAGTCACTTACCTCAAATATCGCTCAATCAATCGATAAGGATACCTTTCCCTCGATTTTCTGACTCCGAACGGCCCATATCTAGCCAAAAGCAATTACATACCGTGAATACAACTACAAGAAACTAATTTAAATAATGAAACTACGATTTTAGCAAAGAATTGAAAACTCGTCCCAAAAAGTCGACCCAGGCTCACGTCTCAGAATCGGGTAAAAGTCAAAAAATATGAACACCCATTCAACCACGAGTCCAACCATACCAATTTTACCAAAATCCGACATCAACGCGACCTTCAAATCCTCTAATCTTATTTTCAAATCCCTAGGCTCAAATCTTCGAATTTCGCCTCGGAAACATGTAATCTAGTCGAAATACTCAATGATAATTCAATATTATTGAATAACAATGATCACAAGTGACTTACCTCAAGTTTTCCCATGAACTCTCTCTGAAATATTGCCTCAACTCAATGTCCAAGAATGAGAAAATCTCGGGACCCCTCTGTTTTGTACACTGCCTAGTGCTTTTGCACCTGCGTCCATGTTTCTCGCTTCTGCGATACCGCTTCTACGGTCAACTCTTCCGCACCTGTGGAACTTCCGCTTCTGCGGTCCTAAATCCGCTTCTGCGAGACGAAGGCCGCTTCTATGGAGCCCCCATGCCAGGTCCCTTCCGCTTCTGCGTTGCCTCTTCGCATCTGCGACCTCGCAAATGCGAAACTTCCCTCACATCTGTGACCTCTGCCCACGCTGCTCCAGCCCATTTTTGCGATCAACATGTCGTTTCTGCGGTCGCGCATCTGCGACCATTCCCATCGCAGGTGCGATTGCACCAGACTGGAAATTTTCCAGAATTCCTCAAAGTCCAATTCCATTCCGGATTTAATCAGAATCACACCGGGGGCCTCCGGGACCCCGACCAAATATACCAACCAGTCTTAAAACATCATACGAACTTTGCCTTTATATCACATCAAACAATGCTAGAAACACGAATTGCGCATCGATTCGAGCCTATTGAACTTTAAAACTTCAAACTTGTACACCCGATGCCGAAACCTATCAAATCAAGTCCGATTGATCTTAAATTTTGAACACAATTCATAATTGACATTACGGACCTACTCCAACTTCCGAAATCGGAATCCGACCCCGATATCAAAAAGTCCACTCCCGGTCAACTTCCCAAAAATCATCCAAATTTCTAACTTTCGCCAATTGACGCCGAAATGACCTACGGACCACCAAATCAACATCTGGACACGCTCCTGAGACCAAAATCATCATACGAACCTGTTGGAACCTTCAAATCTCATTTCCAAAGTCGTTTACTCAAAAGTCAAACCTTAGTCAATTCTCTCAACTTAAAGCTTCCGAAATTAGAATTTTCTTTCCAAATCAACTCCGAATTTCCCGAAATTCAACGCCGACCACACACACAAGTCATATTACCTGAAGTGAAGCTACTCAAGGCCTCAAACTACTGAACAATGTGCTAGAGCTCAAAACGACCGATCGGGTCATTACATTCTCCCCCACTTAAACATACGTTCGTCCTCGAACGTGCTAAGGACTGCTCTGGATTGTCCCAAATCGCTGTTTAACACCCCGTGCACCTACCTGTGCCACCACAACCCAGTTGAACACATTAGCTCGAGCGAGACTGAACATCCTCCCTATAACCTTAGCTAACAAGCTTGAGAACCAAATTCCAACATTTGGAGATTTTTTACAAGACATGATTCTAACATTCGAACACCGTATTAATCACCACACACTGTACCAAAACATGATTGTGCACCTATACTAAAATCACACCATGCACCACATAAGTCGGTTGCCTATAATAACATCCCCCGACCACAATAGCTGGAAATTCATGAATCTGATGCATGCAATACACCTTATGACGTATATAAGTCATGTTCCAACTCTCGAAATACTACCACGACGGAAGAGATGTGTAAAAACTAATAACCACTTACCGAATCAACAAATCATGGAATCTCTCCTCCTGACAAGGACCATTACCTCATTCTGAACCGAATAACGATATTTGCTCTTTAATATACCCTATATAGCTCCGATCGCACTGATCTCAGGTCGGATAACCTCGTCTCACCCAGTACAAGCTGCTAAGGCAATAAGCCATCTCAAACACTGCTAAGAATCTCATATGACGCCCACAATGCGCCAACAAGATACAACTCGAATGTGATACATAAGAAAAAAAAAGAAGAAAAAAATAAACTCTGGAAAAAGAACTACCCGGCCCGCATAACGAATAAAACGGCTGAAGAAATGTTATGAAACTTTCTCAGAGAATGAGAAATAAATACACCAAATAAGTATAGGGGACCGTACTCAATATCTCACTATTGCGGCGTGCAACCCGATCCACATATGATACTGTTGTGGCGTGCGACCCGATCCAAACATGATACCGTTGCGGCGTGCGACCCGATCCAAACATGATACCGTTGCGGCATACAACCCGATCTACACATAATAATAAATAAGGACGTCTATCAAACCATAATTCTTATACCTACGGAATACCGAATATGGTCCACAAGCACGCCAAGTGCGTAATATAAATCCTGGGGAGACGGATAGCGCCATACGCTATGAAGCCCAAGCGCCACTAAGGTGCAATAAATTACCTGCAACTCGAGAGCCATCCTGCTCATATAATACCACAAGCTACACGGAGCCACAACACATGTGCGAATAATCAAGCCGTCTCACAACCCACACGACACAATAGAGTATTACATGGAATAGCCGACGGCGGGAATACCATCCCATGCCCGACGACTCCTCCGTAAGAAATGCTATGATGAATGAACACATCTGACCTGACGTAGAACACATATTCACATTAGGCCTACATGCGGACCTCAAACCGATTCTGATCATACTATACTGGGCCAGTAACCTACTAAGGATCCACAATGGCCCCAATCGTGACACACACGAGCAGCCGTCTACAAGGCCTCTTATGCGGAGCCCCCATACCAGGTCCCTTCAGCTTTTGTATTGCCTCCTTCGCATCTGCGACCTCGCAGATGTGAAACTTCACTCGCATCTGCGACCTCTGCACACGCTACTCCAGCCCGCTTTTGCGATCAACATGTCTCTTCTGCGATCGCGCATCTGCGACCATTCCCATTGCAGGTGCAATTGCACCAGAACTAGAAGTTTTCCCCGAATTCCTCCAAGTCCAAATCGATTCCGGATTCAATCTGAATCACACCTGGGGCCTCCGGGACCCCAACAAAAATATACCAATCAATCTCAAAATATCATACAAACTTAGTCGAGCCTTTATATCACATCAAACAATGCTAAAAACACGAATTGTACATCGATTCGAGCCTAATGAACTTTAAAACTTCAAACTTCTACATCCGATGCCGAAACCTGTCCAACTTCCAGAATTGAATCCGACCCCGATATCAAAAAGTCCACTCCCGGTCAACTTCCCAAAAAATATCCAAATTTCCAACTTTCGCCAATTGACGCCAAAATGACCTACGGACCTCCAAATCAACATCCGTACATGCTCCTAAGACCAAAAGCATCATACAAACCTGTTGGAACCTTCAAATCCCATTTCCGAGGTCGTTTACTCAAAAGTCAAACCTTAGTCAATTCTCCCAACTTAAAACTTCTGAAATTAGAATTTTCTTTCCAAATCCACTCTGAATTTCCCAGAATTCAATGCCGACCACACGCATAAGTCATATTACCTGAAGTGAAGCTACTCAAGGCCTCAAATCACTGAACGATGCGCTCGAGCTCAAAACGACTGGTCGGGTCATTACACTAGTGAGAGTGTTTTTAATCCGAGACTTAACCTATTTCTCCAACATTTTTATTTGGTTGGGCGAGTTTTGGAGCTCTTGGAGGGGATATTTTCATCATCTACGTCAAGGTAAGTAATTCCTGCATAATGTGAGTTAAATACAAGGTTTATATATGGATTTAGAGAAGGAAATTAGTAGAAAGTTGGGACTTTGGTAGAAAACCTAGAATTCGGTATTTTTGGATTTTGACCACAAAATTGGACGTGGAATTGGGAATAAATCATATATTTGAGTTCGTAATGTCATGGGTAAAGTTTAAGTTCAAAAATATTTGAAATCCGGGCACGTGGACCCGAGGGTTGACTTAGTGACTTTTAGAGAGGAGTTGGGAATTGTTATAAATTAATTAATTATAAGCATTGGAGTATATTTTGATTGAATTGCACATTGTTTGACTAATTTTGGATAATTTGGCTTGAATTGAAGAGCTGGAGAGGCGTTGGAGTTGGTTATGGAACTTTGGAGCAAGGTAAGTCTCCTGTCTAACTTTGTGAGAGGGAAACTACCCCCTAGGTGATGTAATTGTTATGTGATACTAGTTGTGGGTGTTATGTACGCACGGGGTGATGGGAGTCCGTACGTAGCTAAAGCATGCTTATGTCCGGGTAGACTTAGGACCTTATTATGAAATGATTGAATTATATGAACTCGTTCTGCTGGCTTAACTTATTGAACTTATAATTTAAATTGAGAAATAAATATATGTATACTAGGCCGGGCCTAAACACCTTGAGTTATTGGCTAGTATATGAGAAACGGTAAAGATTATATTTACCTTGTACTTATGTACTGTATTTTAAGCACATGTCTCGTGATTCGATACGCATGAATGTTAAACATCACGCTACGCAAGCGAATTCATGAATGAAAAAGTCAAAAAGCGCCTACTAGTTGCCTAGCGGTTAAATTAATTATTAAGGTGATTAAGTTATTAAAATGATTATTCAAAAAAAAAGGCTATAATATTATTACAATATTTTAACTAAATATGACATTTAAACTTGGACTAGCTTTTCAATTAATTGCATTGGGCCTCTTGAAGTAACTAAAGGAAAATTGAAGAACTTTATATAACTATCACAGCTTAAAAGAAATATAACAAATTCTTAGCATGAAACTCAATATTACAGTTGTGGCAGGAAAATATTTATATTTGTAGCACACAATTCCATTAAAATAGGAATATTAATTATTAATTCCTAAACATAAACAATTTGAATGGAAAGTCAATAATTCTTTATACAAAATTCATACCTTTTTTTCTCTTTATCAATTAGCTTTCCTTCTTTTTCTTCATCTTCTTAATTTTGTTTTCTGCCGAAACCAATATATTTTCTAAATTTGTTCCATTCGTTTTCTTTTTAATTATCTTTCTTAAGTTTGTCTCTTCATTCTTTCTTCCTTTCTTCGATAATAATATATGTTAATATATACAAAAAGTATATAAAAAAAATATAAATTGAATTAAAACATATAAAATATACAAAGAATATACATAAAAATACATCTTAAATTAAGATGACACTTAGACATGTGAAATATACATAAAAAAAATATATCTTAAATTTAATTAAGATGGCATATAAATATACAAAAAAATATACATAAAAGATACATCCTGAATTAAAATGGCACTTGCCATATAAAATATATTTAAAATATACATTAAAATACATCTTAAAATAAAGATGTCACTTCACAAATAAATATACAACAATTATATACATAAAAATATATTTTGAATTAAAGTGATACTTGATACACAAAGTATAAAAGACGTATAAATCAATACATCTTGAATTTAGGTGGCATTGACATATGCATCAAATTTTTAAAAATGGAGTGAAGAAGATGAATGTTGAAAAGGGAGAATAGAGATGGACAAAAAACGTGCTTCATGTGATTAGTGAGTCAGTTAACTTATTAAATATTGATCTTAATTTTTATAATATGCTAATAATAAAAAAAAGTGCTTTTTATGAAATAAACAATAAATGATGCTATTTTTTAAAATAATAATTAAAAAAAGATCATAAGGTGTGTGAACTGGTCCCAAGTCATGGGAGGACACGCTTTAATCATAAGTGCATGGCGGGACACATATGCATCAAATTAAGGCGTGTGAGTTGTCCCACCATGCACTTATGAAAAAAGATCATAGTGTCATATTAATCACTATCGACTTCGACACTTACTATGTGCCAGAAATATAATAGTATGAAGTTCTAATTAAACATGATATATAAAATGATAATAGAACTCAGAGCAGGAAAATAAGTAAACAATCTTTTCATTTCAAGTAAGAACCAAGTCATTTCTCTCGTCTAATCCTTTCACATTTCAAGTCCATGGAACAATATTAAATATAAAAGGGTTCCAATATCTTTACGCACAAATTATGCTGAAGACGTACGGCCCGATCCAAATATACATACAAATATACTGTGCATTGCCGAGGGTCAAACAGCTCGAACCATAGATACATCAATTAACCTGCCGAGGCGAACGACCCGCTCCCATGAGAGTAGTAAAAATTTACCCCACTCGCGGAATATACTTGCAAAGCTGTTGAGTATAGATTTTATCAAGTTATCATAATATTTCTCAATTCTTTTTCAAATAAGAAATTCAGCTAGGAACCTTTAAAATATTGCAATCCTCAACCTCCGCTTTAATCCAAATAATTAGTAAGCATAAACAAGCAACAGTATCAACAAAAATATGGTGTAAGCCTAAATCTACCCGGACATAAGCATGAATAGTAGCTACGCACAGACTCTCATCTCTTCGTACATACGTAGCACCTACAAATAGAAGTACATAATGATTAAGTTCTCCTATGGAGTTAATTCCCTCTTACAAGATTAGAAAAGAGACTTACCTCATTTCAAGGCCTACTTTCCGGTCCAAGAATATGCTCACACCTTCAATTCGGTGTCGAGTCAACCCAAAACTAATCAAATAGTATACATGCTCAAAAGTTCGTATTCCAACTATTAAAGAGGTTACCCAACCCCAAAATGTAAGATTCTTAAAATTCACCCCCGAATCCACGTGGCCGGATTCTGAAAATTTTTGACTAATTCACATGTTATAATCTACCCATAAGTTATGTATTTGACTCATATTTGGTAGGAATTACTTACCTCAAGGTTCTAGATAAAAATCCCCTCTCTAAGAGCTCCAAGAATCGCCCAACAATGGAATAAATGAGCCAAAATGACTAAGTCCTGTATTAAATGAAGGATTATGCCTTCAGCGGCTTTCGCACCTGCGGAGGGACTTCCGCTTCTGCGGTCAAAAGTCTGCTTCTGCGGAACCAGCCTAGACACTCGCCCATCGCACCTGCAGAGCCAGGGCCGCTCCTGCACAACCGCTCTTGCGGCCGACTCTTTCGCACGTGCGGACACAACCACTTCTGCGGTCACAGTCATCACATCTGCGCGTTCGCAGGTGAACCAAACTCCTCATTCCTACGGATCCTGGGCAGCCTTGGCTTGCTGACTTCTGCGACTCCTGGCTCGTACCTGCAAGCTCGCACCTGCGGCTGGCCAAGTGCAGGTCCGATTACACCAGCAGCTGGGAACTTCAGTTGTTGCTCCCAAGTTTCAACTTGGTCTGAGCCTCGTCCGATCGATACCTGGGGCCCCCGAGGCCCCGCCCGAACATACCGACAAGTTTGAAATCATAAAATGGACGCGCTCGAACTCTCGGAATGCCCAAAACGACATTAAAACTAAGAATTACATTCCAAACCAATTGGATCAAAAATATGAACTTTAAGTTCTTCAATTTACTCCCAAAGAGCCGAAACGTACTTACACTACTCGGATTGATACCAAATTTTACATGCAAGTCTTAAATGACAATACGGAACTATCCCCAGTCTCAAAATTCCATTCGAACCTCGATATCACCAAACCTACTCTAAATCAAATTTAAAGAACTTCAAGAACCTTTAAGGAACCAACTTTCAATATTAGATGCCGAAACGCTCCCGAGTTATTCACAACCCGGTCCGAGCATACGCCCAAGTGCGAAATTATCATACGAACCTATTGGAACTGTCAAATCCCGATTCTGAGATCGTTTACTCAAAATATTGACCGAAGTCAAACTTATCCTTTTAAGGCCAACTTAAGGAACCAAATGTTCCGATTTCAACCCGAACCCTTCCAAATCTCGAACTAACCATCCCCGCAAGTCATAAAATAGTAAAAGAATATACGGGGAGTCTTATTTAGGGGGACGAGGTTCTAAAAAAGCAAAACGACCGGTCGGGTCGTTACAATGTCCATATTATTTTATTTACTAGTTTTTGGGTACGCGCTTTGCGTATGTACTCTATCTCAAAAAATTGACATTTTAAAAATCACATTAATATTTTATTAAAAAGTTATTTGAGGTATATGATAGAAGTTAAATGAAAAAAATAAACTCCTAAAAATAATGATTGTTGAACATATTTAGATAATTGTGATAATAGTAAGAAACACAATCTCATAAGAAGTCCTCAATCAGCTTAGTCACTATATATTCAACTTGAATATTCCCTAGTTTTATGATTACATTACTTTAAATTTTGAATACATATCCTTAAGATATAAGAGTTTTTTCTGAATTTTTTGTTGGAAAGCTATATATTCTTAAGTTCATTCTAAAAGACACAAACCTGGTTAACAACTAACAAAAGACAATCTTTTTTATTTTTTCTTGTAGAAATTATACTATTTTTTAGCAATAAAAAATACTTTAGTAATTATTTTCAAACGATTATAAAAAAATGAATCACTATCGCAAAAGTAGAATATATTAATTATATTTTGATTAATCTACTCTTACGCGTTTTGAAGATCAAACTTCTTTCTCTGTTCAAGCATATAACCATGTATCCGGATGCATTCGAATCCGGTCTTTTATGATTATAATGGAATTTTTGTAGTTGATTCTGAAAGGACTATATTACTATTATTCTAAAAATAGTGAAGATACGAAATTCAATCAAAATTAGAAGAAAAGATATTTCTACAAACTGAAATAAAACAGCTAATGTAACATTGTGAAAAAAATAGAAATACTCGCAAGCCTAAAACTCTCAAAGGTACATAACGTTCCTTGCAACTTGCAGAATTAGAGATCACTCTCATAAGTTCTTTCCTCTTGGGCCCTTTTTTTTTTTTTTTTTTTTTTTAATATTCTGAATCTTTAAAACCTTTTTCACAATCTTTAATTCATCCACCAAAGAGACTGTAATAATCCGGTAGAAGACGAATATATGGTGAATATGAAGTAGACTAAGGTTGTTTTACATGCAAGTTTCAACGATATTAAAGAATGACTTTCACATATTAACGTTCAAAGTCAAAACATTGAAATAGAAGATTTAGAACAAGTAAAAATAACATTTATATTTGTTGGATCTTTATCGTAAACCTGTTAGAATATCATCATCCTCCTTGTAAGCTCTAGCTGCTTTCTAGTAAGAACAAAAATATTTATCTTACGGCAATGTCTACAATCAATATGAATTCATTAATAAAATATAGGGAAAAAATAAACTTAATATAAGGTATTTAATTGAAATGAGTTGCAATGCGTAACTAATTTTCCGTTACGAACTACATTAATGATCCAAACAACTTGTACAAAATATAAAGAAGTCAATTTAAAATGATAATTGTATATGAGATATTGTAAACAATAATCATGACAACATTTAATATTGCATATTATCTATCAAGAATATACGAATGTTTATTATTACATAACCTCAAGAACAAACAAAGATTATAAAATTTATCTCAAAGCACAAGTAAGCTTACCTTCACAAACATCGACACTATCAAGATTCTTTTAATGAAATATTGAGCTCCTCTTTATACTAAATGGCTTTGGTTTAAAAGTTTAAAAATCAACGTAAGTAAAATTATAATCGGTAAATTAATCCTAAACCTAAAGTGATATTAATGACCGAATTTTGCAGTTTTGGTAAAAGGAATCTAAAGATAAGGGAATCGTAAACCTAAACAAAGAAAAAATACGTCAAAAAATATTTAGACACAATGTCAATTCAACAACAACAATAAAAGTTATGCCTCAGTCCTAAATGTTTTAGTGTTTCCACCAAAAAGAATTAGTTAATGCCAAACCGAAACAAAGAAAAGTACCTTGTCACGATTCCAACAGCTCCATATGGTAATTTTGGACTCAGGAGCATGATCGGAATTTTATTTGGAAGTCCGTAGTGAAATTAGGCTTGAAATGGCTAAAATAAGAATTTAAAGTTTGAAAGTTTGACCGGGGAGTTGACTTTTTGATACCGGAGTCGGAATCTAGTTTCGAAAATTTTCATAGCTCCGTTATATAATTTATGACTTGTGTGTAAAATTTGAGGTCAATCGGAGTTTATTTGATAGGTTCCGACATTGAATGTAGAAGTTGAAAACTCTTAGTTTCATTAAGCTTGAATTGGGGTATGATTCATGGTTTTAGCATTGTTTGATGTGATTTAGAGGTTCGACTAAGTTCGTATGATGTTTTAGGACTTGTTGGTATATTTGGTTGAGGTCCCGAGGGCCTCGGGTGAGTTTCGGATGGTTAACGGATCAAAAATTTGAGTTAAAAGCTGCTGCAATTTTCCTCTTTTTTTGGACATTCTGGGCTGTGATCGAGCCCAGATATCGAGCCAGATATCGAGCCCAGGGTTGACGAGGTACAGGCTCGAGCTAGTGTATCGAAGCCATGATCGAATGTACAACTCGAGGACCATGATCAA